>NW_026601392.1:0-7500 GCF_029448725.1 Salvelinus fontinalis
GTCAGAATTTGAAAATGTCCATTTCCTTGTGTCAGGCGTTGAATCTGTCCATTTCCTTGTGTCAGGCTTTGAAACTGTCCATTTCATTGTGTTACGCTTTGAAACTGTCCATTTCCTTGTGTCAGGCTTTGAATCTGTCCATTTCCTTGTGTCAGGCTTTGAAACTGTCCATTTCCTTGTGTCAGGCTTTCAAACTGTCCATTTCCTTGTGTCAGGCTTTGAAACTGTCCATTTCCTTGTGTCAGGCTTTCAAACTGTTCATTTCCTTGTGTCAGGCTTTGAAACTGTCCATTTCCTTGTGTCGGGCTTTGAAACTGTCCATTTCCTTGTGTCAGGCTTTGAAACTGTCCATTTCTTTGTGTCAGGCTTTGAATCTGTCCATTTCCTTGTGTCGGGCTTTGAAACTGTCCATTTCCTTGTGTCAGAATTTGAAAATGTCCATTTCCTTGTGTCAGGCGTTGAATCTGTCCATTTCCTTGTGTCAGGCTTTGAATCTGTCCATTTCCTTGTGTCAGGCTTTGAAATTGTCCATTTCCTTGTGTCAGGCTTTGAATCTGTCAATTTCCTCGTGTCAGGCTTTAAAACTGTCCATTTCCTTGTGTCAGGCTTTGAAACTGCTCATTTCCTTGTGTCAGGCTTTGAATCTGTCCATTTCCTTGTGTCAGGCTTTGAAACTGTCCATTTCCTTGTGTCAGGCTTTGAATCTGTCCCTTTCCTTGTGTCAGGCTTTGAAACTGTCCATTTCCTTGTGTCAGAATTTGAAAATGTCCATTTCCTTGTGTCAGGCTTTGAATCTGTCCATTTCCTTGTGTCAGGCTTTGAATCTGTCCATTTCCTTGTGTCAGGCTTTGAAACTGTCCATTTCCTTGTGTCAGGCTTTGAATCTGTCCATTTCCTTGTGTCGGGCTTTGAATCTGTCCATTTCCTTGTGTCAGGCTTTGAAACTGTTCATTTCCTTGTGTCAGGCTTTGAAACTGTCCATTTCCTTGTGTCAGGCTTTGAAACTGTCCATTTCCTTGTGTCAGGCTTTGAAACTGTCCATTTCCTTGTGTCAGGCTTTGAAACTGTCCATTTCCTTGTGTCAGGCTTTGAAACTGTTCATTTCCTTGTGTCAGGCTTTGAAACTGTCCATTTCCTTGTGTCAGGCTTTGAAACTGTCCATTTCCTTGTGTCAGATTTCAAACTTTTCATTTCCTTGTGTCAGATTTTGAAACTGTCCATTTCCTTGTGTTACGCTTTCAAACTGTCCATTTCCTTGTGTCATGCTTTGAATCTGTCCATTTCCTTGTGTCAGGCTTTGAAACTGTCCATTTCCTTGTGTCCGGCTTTGAAACTGTCCATTTCCTTGTTTTACGCTTTGAAACTGTCCATTTCCTTGTGTCAGGCTTTGAATCTGTCCATTTCCTTGTTTTACGCTTTGAAACTGTCCATTTCCTTGTGTCAGGATTTGAATCTGTCCATTTCCTTGTGTCGGGCTTTGAAACTGTCCATTTCCTTGTGTCAGAATTTGAAAATGTCCATTTCCTTGTGTCAGGCTTTGAATCTGTCCATTTCCTTGTGTCAGGCTTTGAAACTGTCCATTTCCTTGTGTCCGGCTTTGAAACTGTCCATTTCCTTGTTTTACGCTTTGAAACTGTCCATTTCCTTGTGTCAGGCTTTGAATCTGTCCATTTCCTTGTTTTACGCTTTGAAACTGTCCATTTCCTTGTGTCAGGATTTGAATCTGTCCATTTCCTTGTGTCGGGCTTTGAAACTGTCCATTTCCTTGTGTCAGAATTTGAAAATGTCCATTTCCTTGTGTCAGGCGTTGAATCTGTCCATTTCCTTGTGTCAGGCTTTGAAACTGTCCATTTCATTGTGTTACGCTTTGAAACTGTCCATTTCCTTGTGTCAGGCTTTGAATCTGTCCATTTCCTTGTGTCAGGCTTTGAAACTGTCCATTTCCTTGTGTCAGGCTTTCAAACTGTCCATTTCCTTGTGTCAGGCTTTGAAACTGTCCATTTCCTTGTGTCAGGCTTTCAAACTGTTCATTTCCTTGTGTCAGGCTTTGAAACTGTCCATTTCCTTGTGTCGGGCTTTGAAACTGTCCATTTCCTTGTGTCAGGCTTTGAAACTGTCCATTTCTTTGTGTCAGGCTTTGAATCTGTCCATTTCCTTGTGTCAGGCTTTGAATCTGTCCATTTCCTTGTGTCAGGCTTTGCATCTGTCCATTTCCTTGTGTCAGGCTTTGAAACTGTCCATTTCCTTGTGTC
The DNA here is from genome assembly GCF_029448725.1 of Salvelinus fontinalis. Classification (NCBI taxonomy): domain Eukaryota; kingdom Metazoa; phylum Chordata; class Actinopteri; order Salmoniformes; family Salmonidae; genus Salvelinus; species Salvelinus fontinalis. Next base: position 2,253 of record NW_026601392.1, read on the forward strand.
AGGCTTTGAAACTGTCCACAACCAGGGCCGGATTAAGAAATCATAGGCCGCGGGCCTTTAGGTTCTTTATAGGCTACAGTATAGGCTACTAAAAACAATTTCCAGTGGTACACTGACTCACCTACTGATGAAGATGAAGCCATAGGGTACTACTCACTGTGATGCCGATGTGCTCCTCTTGGCACATAGCCAAAAAATAGCCAAAAAGTGCTCCTGTTAGCAAAAATTTGTGAGTTTTGTTATTTTATTTTATTTTGTTCTATAGACAGATTAGTCTTTTCTTTTCAGCGATATGCATTTGCTTTCCAAACTATTGATCCTCTGTGACTGAACTATGATCTCTAGTGTGTTTTGAACTTTGAGAGCGGGCTCCTGTGGTTGAATAAAAAAAAAATTAATAATAATAATCATTCATAATTATTTTTTGTTTGCCTCTTGGGCCCAGTCCCTGACTCACACAATTGACCAGTTACATGTATTTATTATGCAGACTTTCATTTGTATTAATCAGTTACCCAATCAAGGCGGGTCCCCCCTGTTACACACGTGGGCCCCAGTACCAAATTACTCCCATACCAACTTCCATGGATGTGTGACTGTCCTAATATGGACACCGTACCCCAGAAACTGACCAAGAACCACATTCTTGTCTGTCAACATATGAAACTAGTGGATAAGGTCTTCTACAAAGATGTCTGTCTTCCATACAGGTCTTATTGTAGAGCAGCCACTACATTGTGGATTCCTTGCCAAGCTATTCTATCCTGCCCAGTGCCCAGTGCCCAGTGCCCGGTGCCCAGCGCCCACCACACACTCCAGCATTGGACGGTATCACTGTTTTCTGTTCTCTCCCTGAAGTCATCAATTGGTGCCGCCACCTCAGGCTGGTGGTAATCACTCATATATTTGTTCCCTTTTGGTTTAAGGCCTTAAACATAAAACGTCTCTTTTACACCCACCTCCCCCCAAATAAATTACCTGATATACATCTAAAATGCAATTATAAAAGCCAAGGCAGACTTCTTGTCTGGCTTTTTTATGGTTTCTAGGGCCGGTGCATTGGTTGGCTCAGTGCTGGCTGGTGTTTTTCCCATTAGGCTGCATGGTGTGGACCAGGGAAAAAGCAGAGCTGTGCCGTATTTAAATTCAGGTGCCAAGAATGTAATTTTCCTTAAGTGCTTACAACTGTAAAAACCAAAGTTGATTCCCTGAGACTCAAAGTAATTACAACACATTTAAAATCAACTTAAAATACTTAGTGCGACTGTTATTACTCACAGAACCCAGATAATTTATGTGGTCTATTTAATATTTGTTTTATTTGAATGTTTTAACTTTCAAGTTTGTCATTTATGTTGGCCATATGCAATTCTTCTCAAGAAAATGTCACTTGCTTGCGCTTAGCCCATAGACTATAAACCATGAAAACATCTTGGATTTCAGTATCAAAACCGATATGGAAAAACATAATTTGGAGTTAACGGACAGTTTAATCTGTGCTCAGTCACACCTAGCCATTTGCTCAGTGGTATGAGGGTTCTAATACTGTCTGTCTGTCTTTCTCTCTCTCTCTGTCTGTCTGTCTTTCTGCCTGCCGACCTGCCTGTCTGCTTTCCTGTGTACCTTCCTCCATGCCTACTTGCCTGCCTGTCTGTCTGCCTGCGTCCCTGTGTGCCTGCCTGTCTGCCCCCGCAAGCCCTCCTTTCCATCCGTCTGTCTGTCTTGTGGAGGGAGATGGGCTGACAGAGCAAAGGGAGCGGGTGTCTGTCCTCTCCTGCTGCTGCAGGGTTAGATGTGGGTCTGCCAGTCATGTCTGAGTGTGACCATGCACCTGTCAGTAGAGGAAGGCCTGGCTAATCGCTCTAAGCTGGACGGAGAGCGGGCCATGTGCGAGGGCCAGGGTGCGCAGTGATGCACAGGGCGGGAGAGGGTAGACGCTCGGGCCATGAGGAGGATGAAGGGGGGGAGGGACAGTTGGCAGGCAGAGAACGGTCCCAAATCATTTCAATGAAGATAGAGGATGTGTATTAACCCCTTCCCCTCCTCTCCCCCCTCCCCTCTGGTCTCAGAGGGGAGAGGGGAAGGCACTTCACATTTCTTCAGTAGATTTAATGATATCTAATTCTCTAGTTCCATCTGAGCTCAAATAACTACTCTCTGAAGCTTCTATTTCACTTTGTTGCATCATCATCAGACTTGCTTGAGGTGATGTACTGTACTCTCTCATTTCAGCTGACTCATCGCTTCATCTTTCAAGGAACCCCGGTCTTTGCTTTGTGGAAGCACTAACCAGCTCTGTCATTGGCTGGTGTCTTCCCTCAGGCCTTGAGCTGGTGTAGGAGCGGAGGAGCCTTTCTCTGCTACAGCTCCAGGGCTTTAGGAGAGTCGGAACATGACTCATACACTGGGAAAGAACAGAGAGAGCTTTCCGTCGAGATTCCACGGAACATAGCCTACTCTTCTTGTTCTGTTGACGAAGGGTGAGGTTTTATCTAGCTCCTCCACTCCTCCTGAGGCCTAGGACCACACAGCGTGTGAAAACCTGGCCTGCCGAGCTGCTGAGGCGGACACACCTCTGGTGTGGTTGTAGTGTGTTTCACTGATAGCACGCGGGTGTGTTATTCCCTCAACAACTACTGCCACGCACACATGCAAGCATGCACGCACGCACACACACACACACACACACACACACACACACACACACACACACACACACACACACACACACACACACACACACACACACACACACACACACACACACATACACACAGACACACACACCAGAGAGATCAGCTGGGAGATCAGCAGAAATATCCACCGTGTCAAACAAGGAAATGAGGCTCTAGGTGACTGTTAGGTTCTCCACTTTGTTTCTAGTGCTTATCTTCTGAATTCATTTGAGGATGAGGTATGCAGCTGTATCTACACAACTGATTTGCTAGAAGCATAGAACACCCCTTTTGAGATCTGAAAACATCTGACAAATGTATATTTGGGAGTGTAATGTCCCTTTAACTATCCACTCTCTCGAACAAGGAAATAAGGGCTTAAAGTGACAGCCAGGTTCTTCATCCAGGTTCTTCGCTTTATTTCTGTGCGTCATGCTGGCCGTTTCAGCCCAGGCTGATGAGGGCCAGAGACTTTGGATAACCTATTCTGGGTTTAAAAGCAGCGCTGTGTTCGTTTTATAATGGCAGATTTGAGGCTTGGAGGGGATCTGAGGATCTGTCTGTGGTTCACCACTGTAAGCTTGTTGTTGAGGCCCCTAAGTGGGGATAATGATCAAAGGGAAGAGCTGAAAATGGGCCTAATGTTGTAAAACCTTCTTTTCTCTGTCTTGACTTTCTTTATTTCTTTTAAATTCAAGTTAAGTTTCAGTTGATTTTTCCCCCTTAATTTAGAACGAGAAAAACGAACAAAAAGAAAGATGAATTAAAGTTTGCGAACGCAAGCCTGCAAGTAGATATTAGGATCTGTTGTAGGATTTTGTCTAGTGGAACCAAGCTATCCTTTGTGTTTGTGTGCCTGGAGGGGTGAATTGTATTTGGCCAGCACATCTGAGCCCATCATGTTTGTCAGGGTTTTCTCCCCTTTAAGGTTGTGACCACTATGGCCTTCCTGGAAATGTCAAGCCCTTCCATATTTAGATGCAGTCCTTCAAAAACCACTCTTCCTTTTCTCTCCGTCTTTTCTCTCCGTCGTTTCTCTCCAAGTGGCCTAAAGGGAGCTTTGAAAGACGAGTCATTCAAGCAGGTATGGCATCAATAGCTTCTTCAGCCACTTACGCCGTCTTAAGGTAAACTAAAAAGCCAACTCTGTAATAGGGCTGGATACACAATGCCAGTGTCTGGCCCGTTTTTACGCTTTCAAATAAAGTCAGGCCTCAAATTAACTCCCCATGACTCAATGGACGGATCCCAAATGGCACCCTATGCCCTATATAGTGCATTACTTTTGACCAGGGAAGGACTTTGGTTGAAAGTAGTGCACTACGTAGGGAGTGAATTCCTTTTGGGAAGCAGTCAATGTGATAGCAATTAGCTTCCAGGTTGGGCCCTCGACCTCCTGTCACAGATTTCCCAGTCTTGTTAACTTGTCCAAGCTATGGTGTTTTTTTTCTCTCTCTAGTGAAATGTGAAATCAAACTGTTTTCATTAGGAACATGGTTTGCTGATAATGAGTTTAAAGTATGTGTTATATGAGCTATGTTTACAGGGAAACCATCTATCAGAATGTTTTCATTAATTCACCTCATACAGTAGTTTCGTTAGCAGAGCTAGTTATTGACCTGCATAATTGTTTTAAATGTTTTTATTTATGTAACCTTTATTTAACCAGGCAAGTCAGTTAAGAACAAATTCTTATTTTACAATGACGGCCTACCCCGGCCAAACCCTCCCCAATCCGGACGATGCTGGGCCAATTGTGCGCACCCCTATGGGACTCCCGATCACGATACTGCCCGGGATCGAACCAGGGTCTATAGTGACGCCTTGAGCACTGAGATGCAATGCCTTAGACAGCTGTGCTGCAAGCAAGCTTACAAGCCAGGTTCTTACTTCCATTGCTCACAGCTTAACACCCTCAGGCGAACTCTTAGGGACAGTTTCCTGTACTCAAATGATTCATAGTCCTGGATTTAAAATCATGATCAATGGAAAATCCTTTGAGAAGTGAAAGTGCTGTTTAGTAAAGGACATTCTGCGTCTGGGAAACTGGTCTAAAAAGCTTGCTTTTTGGGAAATGTAACCATGCATTAGGCCATTGATGGAGGGTCCCAATCCTATAGGCATAATCAGACAATGTGTGGGGAGACCAAGCTTTCAACAGATTATTGCAGTGCATGGGGATGAATTGGGCAGTGAAATGTACAGAAGTACCTCATGTCTGCAGCTAGTCAACATGCTTCCACTTATCTATAACCACCCCCTCTCTCCTCTTTCTATCTCTCTCTCTCTCTCTCTCTCTATTCCCTCACATTCTCTTTCTAACCCCTCTCTCTCCCCCCTCTATTTCTCTCTCTTAGTTTATCCATCCCATCTTATTTTCTCGGCTAGCTCTCTCTCTCTCTCTCCTCTCTCTCCTCTCTCTCTCTCTTCCCCCTCCACACCCTTCTCCCCCTCTCTCTATTCTTTACCCCCCTCTCTCTTAGTGGGGTTTGAAGTGGTGTTCCCTGGACTTTGTTCCCTAAACAGCCTGGGTTTGTTGTGTCTACATGGCTGGTCTTTGGCAGAGCTGTACC
>NW_026601392.1:10000-25000 GCF_029448725.1 Salvelinus fontinalis
CTCTCTTTGGCGAAAACTTTTTATTCCACGAGACTGGCATAAATCTGTTCCCGCTCCCCCATTTCATAATGTCAGGCAGAAAGAGAGAGTGAGGTAAATAGTTTTATATTGATTGATTCTGTCTTTATGTTTCATTTTCTGTAATGGAAAGACTTATACCTTGGATGGCCAAGACTGGGCTTGTGGCTGAGTGTTTTATCTGTGATTGTGGCACCGTTTGGCAAGTACTTTTGATTAGTGAGTACCATAGGAAATACCCCTGGTTGATGCACTAACACTTGGTAAGGATATGTTATAAAATACTGTAGTGCTTAAATTCTGATGCTTTTCTTATATGTTCTTCCCAAATTCAATATGGAATCTTTATTGAATGTACGTCACACATGCATTCCCTGAAGATTCCATATTTACATTTGGATGACGGAGAAAAGCTTAACATGTTGTCACGTTCCTGACCTATTTATGTTAGTTTTTGTGTGTTAGTTGGTCAGGACGTGAGGTTGGGTGGGCATTCTATGTTATCTGTTTCTATGTTGGTTTTGGTTTGCCTGGTATGGCTCTTGATTAGAGGCAGGTGGTTTGCGTTTGCCTCTAATTAAGAGTCATATTTAGGTAGGGCATTCTCACTGTTTGTTTGTGGGTGATTGTCTCCTGTGTCAGTATGTTTGTTCGTACCACACTGGACTGTAGCGTTTGTTTGTTTCGTTTTCGTTTCGATGTCGTCTGTTTCCTGTACGTAAGTTTATGTTTAGTTATGTAAGTTTATGTTCAGGTTTCGTCAACGTCGTTTTGTTATTTTGTAGTTTGAAAGTGTTTTGTTTCGTTTCGTGTTTGCCATCATCGTTGTTTAATAAAGATGGCTTATTTCCCAAAGCCTGCGTTTTGGTCTGAGGATCCTTCTCTCCTCACCTCATCCGAGGATGAGGAGAGCGTCACCCGTTACAGAATCACCCACCAACACGCTAAGACCAAGCGGCAAGGGAAAACGAAACGGAGTAAGGGACAGGAGAGAAAGGAGCAATGGACATGGGACGATGTTTTGGATGGAAAGGGTTGCTACACTTGGGAGGAGATCCTGGCTGGGAGGGATCGCCTCCCATGGGAACAGGTGGAGGCATTGAGGAGAGCAGAGGCTACCTGGGAGAGGAACCGGAGCTATGAGGGAACGCGTCTGGCACGGAAGCCGAAAAAGCCCGTAAGTAATTCCCAAAAATTTCTTGGGGGGGGGCTAGGAGATAGTGGGCCAAGGGCAGGTAGGAGACCTGCGCCCACTTCCCAGGCTTACCGTGGAGAGCGGGAGTACGGGCAGGCGCCGTGTTACGCAGTAGAGCGCACGGTGTCTCCTGTACGAGTGCATAGCCCAGTGCGGGTTATTCCACCTCCCCGCACTGGTAGGGCTAGATTGGGTATTGAGCCAGGTGTCATGAGGCCGGCTCAACGCGTCTGGTCTCCAGTGCGTCTCCTCGGGCCGGCATACATGGCACCGGCCTTACGCATGGTTTCCCCGGTTCGCCTACATAGCCCGGTGCGGGTTATTCCACCTCCCCGCACTGGTCGGGCAACCGGGAGCATTCAACCAGGTAAGGTTGGGCAAGCTCAATGCTCAAGAGTGCCAGTACGCCTCCACGGTCCGGTATTTCCGGCACCACCTCCCCGCCCCAGCCTAGTACCTACAGTGTATACACTACGCACTAGGCTACCAGTGCATATCCTGAGCCCTGTTCCTCCTCCACGCACTCTCCCTGTAGTGCGTGTATCTAGCCCGGTGCCTCCAGTTCCGGGTCCACGCACTAAGCTACCAGTGCGTCTCCAGAGCCCTGTACACACTGTATATTCTCCCCCTACTAATCCTGATGTGCTTGTCCTCAGCCCGGCGTCACCAGTGCCGGTACCACGCATCAGGGATAGAGTAGGCTTTGAGAATACAGTGTGCCCTGTCCCTGCTCCCCGCACTAGTAGGAAGGTGCTTGTCATTAGCACGGTGCCTCCAGTTCCGGCACCACGCACCAGGTCTACAGTGCGCCATATCCGGCCAGAGCCATCCGTCTCCCCAGCGCCATCTGAGCCATCCGTCTCCCCAACGCCATCTGAGCCATCCGTCTCCCCAGCGCCATCTGAGCCATCCGTCTCCCCAGCGCCGTCTGAGCCATCCGTCTGCCAGGAGCCTGCAAAGCCGCCCGTCTGCCATGAGCCTGCAAAGCCGCCCGTCTGCCATGAGCCTACAGAGCCGTCAGCCAGACAGGAGCCGCTAGAGCCGTCAGCCAGACAGGAGCCGCTAGAGCCGTCAGCCAGACAGGAGCCGCTAGAGCCGTCAGCCAGACAGGATCTGCCAGAGCCGCCAACCAGACAGGATCTGCCAGAGCCGCCAACCAGACAGGATCTGCCAGAGCCGCCAACCAGACAGGATCTGCCAGAGCCGCCAACCAGACAGGATCTGCCAGAGCCGCCAACCAGACAGGATCTGCCAGAGCCGCCAACCAGACAGGATCTGCCAGAGCCGCCAGCGAGCCATGAGCAGCCAGAGCCGTCAGAGCGCCATGAGCAGCCAGAGCCGTCAGAGCGCCATGAGCAGCCAGAGCCGTCAGAGCGCCATGAGCAGCCAGAGCCGTCAGAGCGCCATGAGCAGCCAGAGCCGTCAGAGCGCCATGAGCAGCCAGAGCCGTCAGAGCGCCATGAGCGTCGAGAGCCGTCAGCCTGCCATGAGCGTCGAGAGCCGTCAGCCTGCCATGAGCGTCGAGAGCCGTCAGCCTGCCATGAGCGTCGAGAGCCGTCAGCCTGCCATGAGCGTCGAGAGCCGTCAGCCTGCCATGAGCGTCGAGAGCCGTCAGCCTGCCATGAGCGTCGAGAGCCGTCAGCCAGCCATGAGCATCGAGAGTCGTCAGTCAGCCATGGGCTGCCCTTCAGCCTGAAAAGGCTAGATACCCAGAACTGCCCATCAGTCCAGAGCTGTCTCTCTGTCCGGAGCTGCCTTTCAGTCCGGAGTTGCCCCTCTATCCTGATCTCCCTCTCTATCTTTATCTACCTCTATAGTCTTATCTATCCCTCTGTCTTGATTTATCTCTCTGTCCCGGTGTTATCCTTATTAAATATATTATTAAGAGAATTGTGTGGGGGAAAAAAGAGGGTGGACATTCTTGGAGGGAGGAAGTTAGGATGGATTATGGTGGGGTGGGAACCGCGCCCGGAGCCTGAGCCACCACCGTGGTTAGATGCCCACCCAGACCCTCCCCTAGACTTTGTGCTGGTGCGTCCGGAGTTCGCACCTTGTGGGGGGGGTACTGTCACGTTCCTGACCTATTTATGTTAGTTTTTGTGTGTTAGTTGGTCAGGACGTGAGGTTGGGTGGGCATTCTATGTTATCTGTTTCTATGTTGGTTTTGGTTTGCCTGGTATGGCTCTTGATTAGAGGCAGGTGGTTTGCGTTTGCCTCTAATTAAGAGTCATATTTAGGTAGGGCATTCTCACTGTTTGTTTGTGGGTGATTGTCTCCTGTGTCAGTATGTTTGTTCGTACCACACTGGACTGTAGCGTTTGTTTGTTTCGTTTTCGTTTCGATGTCGTCTGTTTCCTGTACGTAAGTTTATGTTTAGTTATGTAAGTTTATGTTCAGGTTTCGTCAACGTCGTTTTGTTATTTTGTAGTTTGAAAGTGTTTTGTTTCGTTTCGTGTTTGCCATCATCGTTGTTTAATAAAGATGGCTTATTTCCCAAAGCCTGCGTTTTGGTCTGAGGATCCTTCTCTCCTCACCTCATCCGAGGATGAGGAGAGCGTCACCCGTTACACATGTACAATATGTTCCATTAGATGTCATCAGTGGAAAGGTTAGTTGGTGGTACACTGTAGAGTATCATCATGGAGAGGATACATACCCACACACAAACTGTTTCAGGTTGTGAATTTTCAATGTAATATTTATGCACTTTATTGCACCCTGCACTTTATGGATATCATGACATAATAAATCATCTCTATTTTTGCATGTGAGCCTCTGTTTTGGATTTTTCCACATTTTCGTCAGTCCTGTCCTTTCCATGATCCTACTTTTTCAAACCTACGCACCTGTGACCAACATTATTTGATATTATTAAAGACTATACGAGAGTGCAGGCGACCACCCATTGTTTCTATACTTTAGAGTAGGACATTACATCAGGCCGTTATCAGAGTAAGACATTACATCAGGCCGTTATCAGAGTAAGACATTACATCAGGCCGTTATCAGAGTAAGACATTACATCAGGCCGTTATCAGAGTAAGACATTACATCAGGCCACTATCAGAGTAAGACATTACATCAGGCCATTATCAGAGTAAGACATTACATCAGGCCGTTATCAGAGTAAGACATTACATCAGGCCGTTATCAGAGTAAGACATTGCATCAGGCCATTATCAGAGTAAGACATTACATCAGGCCGTTATCAGAGTAAGACATTACATCAGGCCATTATCAGAGTAAGACATTACATCAGGCCGTTATCAGAGTAAGACATTACATCAGGCCGTTATCAGAGTAAGACATTACATCAGGCCGTTATCAGAGTAAGACATTACATCAGGCCGTTATCAATTTGTGATGTTTTTTTCCAGCCTTGGCAGCTGGGAGAAGGATATGGTCCCCACTTTACCACCTATAAACAGAATCCAGCCTACCAACCAACATCCTGATCTCACATTCCTCTAGCTCTGACTAACAGATGGTAGAATATTGACGTCCTGGTGTCGCGTATTGCAGCCACGACACCGGCCAATGCGGCCCACACGTATGTTAACTCAATTTACGCCTAATCTGGTTTGTGCTAAAAATAAAAATGGTCAAACAGTTTTAGGTTTTGGGGATTTTTATTTTGCGTCATTGCTGTTAGTTGACGTGAGCCCTCCTTGAGATCCAATGACCATAAAGTTGTTTATTTTTGGTTTTGAAACATCTGTTTCTGCCAAAAGAGACATGATTTATCATCAATCACAGGAGGTTGGTGGCACCTCATTGGGGAGGACGGGCTCGTGGTAATGACTGGACCGGAATCAGTGGAGTGGTATCAAATACATCAAACACATGGTTCCCATGGTTTCCAGGTGTTTGATGCCATTCCATTGTCTCCGTTCCGGCCATTTTTACGAGCAGTTCTCCCCTTAGCAGCCTCCACTGTTATCAATATAAGGGATTTAGTACGTTATTGCCATAATTGAATTTGCCGCAATCATTTTTCCTTCACTTAAAACTTCCTCATACTTGCCTGTCATCTTATAGATGCTACACAATTGTTTTGATTTATAAATTGACTCCTGGCTTTGCTTTTAGTAAAGAAGATGGACCAGATGCTCCTCTACAACATGAACATGCTATCAGACTGTGTGTGGGTGGACAGACACGTGTTGGAAGTGTCTGAGAGCTTAAGCATGTGTTCATATGTCCAAATTCTCTTTGGCTGCACTCGTACATGTTCAGGAAAATTGCATTTATTTGAGATTTGGTGGTGTCCTGAGTGATTCTATCTCTCTTTCCTCCATCCGTCCCTCTCCTTTTCTCTCTCCCCCTCCCTCCCCCTCCATTTCTCTAACTCTCTCCCCATCTCTCTGATGTGATTGTACCACTGGGACCCGGCAACAGATGGGTTTCAAACGTCAGCCTTCCCAAACAGGATATAGATGATGAGTAGGCCCTGGTGCTCCCTGGAGGAGCTACAGATCAAATGGTCCTCTTCCACCTCCCGCCGCTCCCCTCCACCGCTCCCTCTGCTCTCCACGGGGTGGGGTCCGGACGAGGTGAGGAAGAGGAGGAGGAGGAGGAAGGAGCTCCACTGTGCTCCAGCAAACCTCTGAGACAAGGGGAGAAGTGGGGGATTCCAGTTTACTTGGTCATGTTCATTCGGCACCAAACGGAAAGAAAAGTACTGAAACAGGAAGGGACTACTTGAACTAAACAATCTCATTTTCATTTTCATTCCATTCCAAAAGGTTTTAAAAAGTATTCCGCAGCGTACCCTAATGAACATGACCCAGTTAATATATTCACACCTGCGGTGTGAGTCCTTCTGTGACTCACATGGATACTGTTACGTCATGTTACTGTTACATGTTGCTCAAACTCACCTAGAATGTATCCTCTTTGTATGTTCTCCTTGTTTTGCTGATTTGTCGATAGAATTATGGCTCTGTTGTCTGCAGCCATTTTTTATTTCTCTTTGTCACTCCGCACCTCGTTTTGACCCCACTAGTACAGAACTCTTTCATTACTGTCACCATCGCATATATAATAGTGGATCACAGCCCTGAAAACATGTTCAGGCAAACTGCGGTCAAAAATGCATAGTTGTGGTTTGGGGCTTGGAAAGAACCCCCCTTTTCTGCTTCTTCTAGTTTTTCTCAGATGTTCCAAAGCCCAAACGTCAAGCGCGGAAATATATTATTGACATGGATTTGTTTTGTGCCGTTCCTTTTTAACATATTTCCTCCATAAATGTGTCAAAATGGAGGACATCTGTCTCAGTGTGGACTGGGTGATGGATCTGTCCTCCCCAGTGCACTCCATGTGTTTCAGTGTATCTACAGCTGGAGCCTGTTGTGTTCAGTGAAAACAATAGCGCTAAATTAGCATTAGCATTCAGCCCGATGGCACAGCCAGACAACTCAATCGGATCTGGGCCAAATTCTTTTGTCGTTGGCCCAAGCTAGAGATCAAATGGTCCTCTTCCACCTCCCGCCGCTCCCCTCCACCACTCCCTCTGTTCTCCGCAAGGTGAGGTCTGGGCGAGGTGAGGAAGAGGAAGAGGAAGAGGAGGAGGAAGGAGCTCCACTGTGCTCCAGCGAACCTCTGAGACAAGGGGAGAAGTGGAGGGATTCCAGTTTACTGGGTCATGTTCATTAGGCAACAAACGGAAAAAAGAGTACTGAAACAGGAAGGGACTACCTGGACTAAGAAATCAAATTTTCATTTTCATTCCTTGCAAAAGGTTTTAAAAGTATTCCGTTGCGTGCCCTAATGAACATGACCCAGTGGAGTTGGTGGGTGGGTGGAGGTTGGTGATGTGGTGGATGATAATTTTCACATTAGGAGGAGAATCACATTTTGAGAGGAAAAACTGGCATTCCAGTGGGCTTATTTGATTAGCCATAATGTCATAGATACAAGAATGTCCTCTGAGAAATAACGAAAAGTAGCCAATGAATTAGTTATTCCCGTCAGCAAATACCCACGCTGCCTGCTTCGTACCCTGCCTCCACCTGCCCCACGGGCCACATTGCTTCGTGAATCTCCAATATGGAGCATAATTATATTCATTTGTTATATTGCATTAGTGAAGGTCGGGCAACAAATAAACCCTTCTTTCTGAGCTAGGAGGCCCAACTACGCAGGGAGGTCCGGAGACGGTTATTCATCTCAAGACATGTTGAATAATGTTGACCATTCTTTCTGAGCTAGGAGGCCCAACTACGCAGGGAGGTCCGGAGACGGTTATTCATCTCAAGACATAGCTGTTGAATAATGTTGCCCAAAATGAGTTTGAAGCCAGCAAAAGTGTTATTCTTCCATGAATAGAGCAAACACTTTCACCTAACCTTGGAGTGGGTTTATTGTTAGTAACTTAACTTCTTCATTATTCTGAAATACAGTATTTGGATGAAAATGCTCATTTCTGGTCTGATACATGTTTATATGACAATAGGGAGATAATGCTCAGCTGCTGGTAACACTCCCACACTCCTGCACCTGCTCTCACATTTAGACTGCAATCTGGCTATGTACTTTTGGATAGCTTACAACTCCATACACTGCTTCAATTCTAGCAGATATTTTATTGTTTATCAAAAGTGACACTTTATAACTCAAGTTATCATGTAGGGATGAGTAATGGTCAGAGCATCGATTCCATCATGCTCACGACTGTTGAAGAAACACACATATCAGATGGTCATATCCATGGGATTGTGTCTGTGGGGTATGTGGGTCTCTGGGAACCTTGTATTGCTGTCCCTCCCTGCCTGTTAACATCCTATAGCGAGGCCTGTCTCATGTATGTCTGTTAATAGGTAGTCTGGTGCATTATTTCCCAGGAAAAACTGTTCATGTCTCTGCCCCCCAGGCAGCATCCCTGGCCTGGCTGGCCTCCCCTGGGTGCTGGGCTGAGCTTGGTGTGGGTGGATGAGAGGCCCTCGGGTGCCAGGAGGGTCTGGGGCTCTTGGGAAGGCAGAATCAGAGGCATGAATGACACCATTGTGTGTCCAGCTCGCCAACATAAAAATGAATGAACAAATAAATAAAACAGGAAAAATAAGGGACGGGGGAGAGGAGGTGAATATAATCTGTCATCTGAATTTTAAAACGGGACCTTGACATACTGTAGGAAAGCGATTATCATAACTATTATCCGCCTTCTCTCTGTGTATTTCCAAGAATTCGGGATCAGAATCATTTGTAATCACCATGACACCATTTCTCATGACCACCTCCTCCTATTCATTCATCCTCCTGTACCATCCTGTATTAACCCCTATTCATTCATCCTCCTGTACCATCCTGTACCATCCTGTATTAACCCCTATTCATTCATCCTCCTCTAGCATCCTGTATTAACCCCTATTCATTCATCCTCCTGTACCATCCTGTATTAACCCCTATTCATTCATCCTCCTGTACCATCCTGTATTAACCCCTATTCATTCATCCTCCTGTACCATCCTGTATTAACCCCTATTCATTCATCCTCCTGTACCATCCTGTATTAACCCCTATTCATTCATCCTCCTGTACCATCCTGTATTAACCCCTATTCATTCATCCTCCTGTACCATCCTATATTAACCCCTATTCATTCATCCTCCTGTACCATCCTATATTAACCCCTATTCATTCATCCTCCTGTACCATCCTATATTAACCCCTATTCATTCATCCTCCTGTACCATCCTGTACTAACCCCTATTCATTCATCCTCCTCTACCATCCTGTATTAACCCCTATTCATTCATCCTCCTGTACCATCCTATATTAACCCCTATTCATTCATCCTCCTGTACCATCCTGTATTAACCCCTATTCATTCATCCTCCTGTACCATCCTGTATTAACCCCTATTCATTCATCCTCCTGTACCATCCTGTACCATCATGTATTAACCCCTATTCATTCATCCTCCTCTAGCATCCTGTATTAACCCCTATTCATTCATCCTCCTGTACCATCCTGTATTAACCCCTATTCATTCATCCTCCTGTACCATCCTGTACCATCCTGTATTAACCCCTATTCATTCATCCTCCTGTACCATCCTATATTAACCCCTATTCATTCATCCTCCTGTACCATCCTGTATTAACCCCTATTCATTCATCCTCCTGTACCATCCTGTATTAACCCCTATTCATTCATCCTCCTCTAGCATCCTGTATTAACCCCTATTCATTCATCCTCCTGTACCATCCTGTACCATCCTGTATTAAACCCTATTCATTCATCCTCCTCTAGCATCCTGTATTAACCCCTATTCATTCATCCTCCTGTACCATCCTGTATTAACCCCTATTCATTCATCCTCCTCTACCATCCTGTACCATCCTGTATTAAACCCTATTCATTCATCCTCCTCTAGCATCCTGTATTAACCCCTATTCATTCATCCTCCTGTACCATCCTGTATTAACCCCTATTCATTCATCCTCCTGTACCATCCTGTATTAACCCCTATTCATTCATCCTCCTGTACCATCCTGTATTAACCCCCATTCATTCATCCTCCTGTACCATCCTGTATTAAACCCTATTCATTCATCCTCCTCTACCATCCTGTATTAACCCCTATTCATTCATCTTCTCTTTGTCAGAATTCAGAGTTATTTATTTGTCACATATCTTTTGTCTTCTTTTCTGTTATTCTTTGACCTCCCACTCCACTTCTTTGCTTAAATGATTGCTTCTGCTACCTGCTACGGGCTGAAGTTTCCCCCAGGTACAGATCTAGGATCGGCTTCCCCACCCCCCAATCCTAACCCTAGCCAGCTAAACAACAGTGGCCTAGCGGTTAGAGCGTTGGGCCAGTAATCGAAAGGTCGCAGGTTCGAATACCTGACCCGACAAGGTGAAAAATAGATTTGCACTTCATCCTAATTTCCTCAAAGGGTTTTGACCTACTATGGCCTTCACTGTAAAATATCACTTCACTGTACCTATCCGGTGTATGTGACGATACATATGGGGCGGCAGGGTAGCCTAGTGGTTAGAGCGTTAGGCTAGTAACCGAAAGGTTGCAAGTTCAAATCCCCGAGCTGACAAGGTACAAATCTGTCGTTCTGCCCCTGAACAAGGCAGTTAACCCTAGGCCGTCATTGAAAATAAGAGTTTGTTCTTAACTGACTTGCCTAGTTAAATAAAAAAAAGATTAAATGTAAGTCGCTCTGGATAAGAGCGTCTGCTAAATGACTTAAATGTAAATGTAACCATGAGTGTGGGATTTGCAAAACTGTCCCCAGGTCAGCGTCTACGGGCCACTTCACCCTGGACATTTCCAGCAGGTCCTAGGAGGTCACGTCTCGCTGAAAATATATCCATCAATCAGCTAGGGGAAAGAAAATAGCTTCCTTTTTCTTCGCTTCTGGGTATTGATATAAATTGAGTTATAGATGAGGTGGCTTGGGATTCTGTTCGCCAGAGCAGCTGCAAGGCTTCTTCCTAGCAGTTCCCATCACATTGTATTCTGATCAGTTCAAAAGATTTATCACATGTATTGGCACACGAGTTGTATTTCCAGTTATATTTTTCCCCCTTGGCACACTGTCTCTCTATCTGGTGGTAGTTGAGAGGAAAGACGTCCATCTATTTCTGTCTGAAATAGCCCTTCATCCGTCTTCAATTTATCTGTCTGAAATAGCCATTCATCCGTTTCAATTTATCTGTCTGAAATAGCCATTCATCCGTTTCAATTTATCTGTCTGAAATAGCCATTCATCCGGTTTCAATTTGGCATCACTTTACTATAGTCCTGATAGATCATGTTGTATTTTGTATCAGTGAAAGCTACATAAAGTAGTGGACATATCTTGTAAATCACACTTGTTTTTAAGTGGTGCAAAATCATGTTTGGCTGAATCTTCAGCATGTCGTGAGAAAAGTTCTGCTGTTTTAGAGTGTGGAGGGCACACAGAGAAAAGGCTGCAGATTTTCCTTGCAAATTAACATGTAAATAGTTCTTCCGCAGGGTACAGATGCGTGACAGCATGACCAGCCCAGTTCAAAGTCAACATGTACAGCACAAATATGTTTACGCCATTCACGTGTGTGTGTGTGTGTGTGTGTGCGTGCGTGTGTGTGTGTGTGTGTGTGTGTGTGTGGGTGGGGGTCTGTCTGTGTGTGTGTCTCTTTGTGCTTGCCAATCTGAGACAGTGTGTGCATCTATCCAGTGTGTGCATCTAGCCCATCTGTGGTCTGGCCTGTAAAGACTAACTGTCTCCTTCTGGGTCCTCCTCTGGCTTCACAACACACTACAGGTGTATCACATCTGTAAAGACTAACTTTCCTGTCTTCTTCTGGGTCCTCCTCTGGCTTCACAACCCACTACAGGTGTGTCACATCTGTAAAGACGAACTGCCCTGTCTGCTTCTGGGTTCTCCTCTGGCTTCACAACCCACTACAGGTGTGTCACATCTGTAAAGACGAACTGCCCTGTCTGCTTCTGGGTTCTCCTCTGGCTTCACAACACACTACAGGTGTGTCACATCTATACAACTAACTGTCCTGTCTCCTTCTGGGTCCATCAGTGTGTGTTAATGGAAGTTTTTGTGCGTTAATGGAACTGTGTGTGTGTGTGTGTGTGTGTGTGTGTGTGTGTGTGTGTGTGTGTGTGTGTGTGTGTGTGTGTGTGTGTGTGTGTGTGTGTGTGTGTGTGTGTGTGTCTGTGTGTGTGTGTGTGTGTGTGTGTGTGTGTGTGTGTGTGTGTGTGTGTGTGTGTGTGTGTGTGTGTGTTGTGTGTGTGTGTGTGTGTGTGTGTGTGTGTGTGTGTGTGTGTGTGTGCTAATGGGTGTGTGTGTCTGTGTTAATGGAACTGTGTGTGTGTTAATGGAACAGTGTGTGAGTGTGTGTTAATGGAACTGTGTGTTTGTGTGTGTGTGTGTTAACGGGTGTGTGTTTGTGTCTGTGTTAATGGAACTGTGTGTGTGTGTGTGTGTGTGTGTGTGTGTGTGTGTGTGTGTGTGTGTGTGTGTGTGTGTGTGTGTGTGTGTGTGTGTGTGTGTGTGTGTGTGTGTGTGTGTGTGTGTGTGTGTGTGTGTGTGAGACACCTGAAACCCCACCTCACTTCCGGAGACACCTGAAACCCCACCTCTTTAAGGAATACCTAGGATAGGATAAAGTAATCCTTCTAATCCCCCCCCCCCCTTAAAAGATTTAGATGCACTATTGTAAAGTGGTTGTTCCACTGGATATCATAAGGTGAATGCACCAATTTGTAAGTCGCTCTGGATAAGAGCGTCTGCTAAATGACTTAAATGTAAATGTAAATGTGTGTGTGTGTGTGTGTGTGTGTGTGTGTGTGTGTGTGTGTGTGTGTGTGTGTGTGTGTGTGTGTGTGTGTGTGTGTGTGTGTGTGTGTGTGTGTGTGTGTGTGTGTGTGTGTGTGTGTGTGTGTGTGAGACACCTGAAACCCCACCTCACTTCCGGAGACACCTGAAACCCCACCTCTTTAAGGAATACCTAGGATAGGATAAAGTAATCCTTCTAATCCCCCCCCCCCCCCTTAAAAGATTTAGATGCACTATTGTAAAGTGGTTGTTCCACTGGATATCATAAGGTGAATGCACCAATTTGTAAGTCGCTCTGGATAAGAGCGTCTGCTAAATGACTTAAATGTAAATGTAAATGTAAATGTGTGTGTGTGTGTGTGTGTGTGTGTGTGTGTGTGTGTGTGTGTGTGTGTGTGTGTGTGTGTGTGTGTGTGTGTGTGTGTGTGTGTGTGTGTGTGTGTGTGTGTGTGTGTGTGTGTGTGTGTGTGTGTGTGCGCGTGCATGCCCGCGTGTCAGAACAGAACAGTCATCTCACTGTTATTATAATTTAACACTGCAGGCTGAGGACATTACTCAGATCGAAGACTCAACTCAGTTAATAATCAATGGTCTGTCCCTTCATGACTTCTTCAAGCTAATTCTGGATGAACGTTTGGGTTTGTTTGAAAGGAAGCATTGAGGGACATATTCATAAGCTAAAAGAACATTTGTGATTCATGTGAGGATTCACACAACGCAGAGGTTCAATCTCGACAGCTGGCGGTTGTCTTTACTTCAGATGTTCAGCTTGCTGGTGAATGCAGTAATCAAATCAGATCAAATGTTATTTGTCACAAGCGCCGAATACAACAGGTGTAGACCTTACAGTGAAATACTTTCAAGCCCTTAACCAACAATGCAGTTTTAAGAAAAATACCTATAGAAAAATAAGAAATAAAAGTAACAAATAATTCAAGAGCAGCAGTAAAATAATAATAGTGAGGCTATATACAGGGGGTACCGGTACAGAGTCAATTGAGGTAATATATACATGTAGGTAGAGTTAATAAAGTGACTTATGCATAGATAATAACAGAGAGTAGCAGCAGCGTAAAAGAGGGGGGGGGGGGGCAATGCAAATAGTCTGGGTAGCCATTTGTTTAGATGTTCAGTAGTCTTATGGCTTGGGGGTAGAAGCTGTTTAGAAGCCTCTTGGACCTTGACTTTCCCCTTTAAGTCTTGTCTTGGCCTACATAATACTTCCACGCAGAAGCATTCGAAAATAAACAAATTAATGGGACCAGCGCCTTTACTGGATTCTACAGGAATAGCATTGAAAATGTGACTAGCGGTCGGGAAATCAACGAATAAAGTGGTTGTAGATTCTTTTAAAAACGTTTGAATGAATAGAATGACAGTAAAGCCGTTATACTTTGTGTTTGCTGAGTAGTAGGCTGAAATTCACTACGATTGTGTTTATTTTACACTTTCATCGCACGTTTTCTGTACTGCTACCATTCCTTCCCAGTCATTTACGCTCGAATTGCTGCTCTCATTGTTTAGAATTCTTTCGCATTCATGCAAAGAGTTGTGGGATATTAGAATCCTCTTGTCTTAACCCCTGTCATCTTCAACCAAGTCTGTGTACAGGAAATGTGCCTTAAAAGTATTTGAAAGAAAACAAGTAGAATTTGAACCCAGGTGTGATGTGGAGACACTAGGAAGGGCAGGCTTACTGGCACACTAATTACTTCCCTCTCTAACTGCCTGGCCTACAGTAGCTGCCTTATTTGCATATCATCTGAAGTATAGCTGACACGATCAACGGACAAACTTCCCGTGACAACGGACTAACTTTCCGTTGGTTGCTCCAAACGTTGTTGTCGACTCACACCTAAGGGACGAGTACAGTCAAAGACGAGTCGGTTGTTTTTGACATTTATTGATGTACAGTGCATTCGGAAAGTATTCAGACCCCTTGACTTTTCCACATTTTGTTATGTTCCAGCCTTATTCTAAGATGGATTAAATATGTATTTTTTCTAATCAATCTACACACAATACCCCACAATGATAAAGCAAAAACAGGTTAATAGAATTTTTTGCAAATATATTAAAAAATAAACACAGAAATAGTTTTTTTATATAAATATTTTAAACCCTTTGCTATGAGACTCGACATTGCATACTGTTTCCATCCTTGAGATGTTTCTACAACTTGATTGGAATCCACCTGTGGTAAATTCAATTGATTAGACATGATTTGGAAAGGCACACACCTGTCTATATAAGGTCCCACAGTTGACAGTGCATGTCAGAGCAAAAACCAAGCCATGAGGTTGAAGGATTTGTCAGTATAGCTCTGAGACAGGATTGTGTTGAGGCACAGATCTGGCAAAGGGTACCAAAACAATTTCTGCTGCATTGAAGGTCACCAAGAACACAGTGGTTGACAGATCTCGCACCAGGCCAAAAGACTTGAACCCAAACCCTCCAAGATTCCCCCCCCCCCCCACCACAGTTCCCAAA
>NW_026601392.1:30000-47500 GCF_029448725.1 Salvelinus fontinalis
ACTTTACTGTCTAATTTTCCACAAGCCTCTTTTCTCATCTTCAGAACATGGGTGGCAGGTAGCCTAGTGGTTAGAGCGTTGGGGTGGCAGGTAGCCTAGTGGTTAGAGCGTTGGACTAGTAACTGAAAGGTTGCAAGATTGAATCCCTGAGCTGAAGGTAAAAATCTGTCGTTCTGCCCCTGAGCAACCCACTGTTCCTAGGCCGTCATTGAAAATATGAATTTGTTCTTAACTGACTTGCATAGTTAAATGAAGGTAAAATAAATTTAAAAAACAGGTCTCTCTTGTAAAATATTGAATAACCTGTATAAACCTCAAATTAAAATCTGGACTTCAAAGCCTAGCTCTCACAAAGGGATCTACCATTATAAAATTGTATGTGTCTACCATCATGAATGACGAAATAATATAAAAGTGTATTTGTCACGTGTCAAATACAACAGGTGTAGACCTTACTGTGAAATACTTACTTACAAGCCCTTAACCAACAATGCAGTTCAATAAATAGAGTTAAGAAAATATTTACTAAATTGTAAAAAATTAAATAGAAAGTGTAGAAAATATTTACTAAATAGTAAAAAAAAATGTAATAAAAAGTAACACAATAAAATGACATAACAGTAACGAGGCTATATACAGGGGGTACCGGTACCGGTACCGAGTCAATTACTACTCACTGTTCATGTTCAGTAACGTCTGTTCCATTACTAATGGAGATAGATACATAAAGTGGGGATCACAGAAACACACACACACACACACACACAGACACACACACACACACACACACACACACACAGACACAAACCCAGACACAAACATACACACACACATAGACATGCACTAGCTCTCACACACACACACACACACACACAGACACAAACCCACACACACACACACACACACACACACACACACACACACACACACACACACACACACACACACACACACACACACACACACACACACACACACACACACACACACACACACACACACACACACACACACAGAGAGACACAAACCCAGACACAAACATATACACACACACACGTACACATGCACTAGCTCTCACACACAAAGGGACTTCCCTGCCTCCAATGTGACCTCTTCCCCTCTGTTTTCCCTAGGAAACGCATCGTTCCTGTCCTCTCGTTCGAGTCAGTGGCACCAGGGCCCTAGTCGGCCCCGTACGGAGGAATGAGAAAGCTCTCATTGATAAGCAGTAATGAGAAGATGATGGGAAAGAATTGTTGAGAAATGTGCCGAGGCTTGCTTCCTTGCTTTCACCCGACCCTCTTCCTCCCTTCTGCTTAATCACAAATTATTCAATTATATATGGTTCAGTCCCAAATGGCACCCTATTCCCTATGTAGTGCACTACTTTTTTACCATTGCCCTTAGGAGAATACTGGGCTATTTGGAACACTACCTATATCTCCTCCAGCATCAGTACAACTACTCCCTGTCCCAGACATTATACATGCTATTCTACTAATACAGTTAAATACAGTTTAATCACAGTCACTGCAATTAGTCCTAACAATGTGCCCAGACAACCCCCCCCCCCCCCCCCCCTCCACACACACACACACACAAACACACATCTATACTATCCATTGGTCAATGCCAGGGACAATGAGCCAAAATAAATCCAATAACCCAAAATGCAGCAGGCCCCTTTTCTTAATTACAGGAAGTGGAATATTGGAAGGGTTGCACACTCTGCCAATACACATACTGGCTTCTTTGTGTGTGTGTGTGTGTGTGTGTGTGTGTGTGTGTGTGTGGGTGTGTGTGTGGGTGTGTGTGTGTGTGTGTGTGTGTGTGTGTGTGTGTGTGTGTGTGTGTGTGTGTGTGTGTGTGTGTGTGTGTGTGTGTGTGTGTGTGTGTGTGTGTGTGTGTGTGTGTGTGTGTGTGTGTGTTTGTGTTTGTGTGTGCCTGTGTGACTATTGGCCCTTACATGTATATCCAGTTGCTGCTCCATATTGCCTGAACTTACTGGCTTGTCCTCTTCATCCCCTTGGAAGGTCAAAGGTTATTATTCTGTATCCCTTTAGAGGTTATTATTCTGTATCCCTTTAAAGGTTATTATTCTGTATCCCTTTAAAGGTTATTATTCTGTATCCCTTTAAAGGTTATTATTCTGTATCCCTTTAAATGTTATTATTCTGTATCCCTTTAAAGGTTATTATTCTGTATCCCTTTAGAGGTTATTATTCTGTATCCCTTTAAATGTTATTATTCTGTATCCCTTTAAAGGTTATTATTCTGTATCCCTTTAGATGTTATTATTCTGTATCCCTTTAGAGGTTTTTATTCTGTATCCCTTTAAAGGTTATTATTCTGTATCCCTTTAACGGTTATTATTCTGTATCCCTTTAGACGTTATTATTCTGTATCCCTTTCAAGGTCATTATTCTGTATCCCTTTAAAGGTTATTATTCTGTATCCCTTTAGAGGTTTTTATTCTGTATCCCTTTAAAGGTTATTATTCTGTATCCCTTTAACGGTTATTATTCTGTATCCCTTTAGACGTTATTATTCTGTATCCCTTTAAAGGTAATTATTCTGTATCCCATTAAAGGTTAATATTCTGTATCCCTTTAGAGGTTATTATTCTGTATCCCTTTAGACGTTATTATTCTGTATCCCTTTAGAGGTTATTATTCTGTATCCCTTTAAAGGTTATTATTCTGTATCCCTTTAAAGGTTATTATTCTGTATCCCTTTAAAGGTTATTATTCTGTATCCCTTTAAAGGTTATTATTCTGTATCCCTTTAAAGGTTATTATTCTGTATCCCTTTAAAGGTTATTATTCTGTATCCCTTTAGAGGTTATTATTCTGTAACTACTTTGAACGTCAAAGGTTATTATTCTGTATCCCTTTAAAGGTTATTATTCTGTATCTCCTTTGAACGTCAAAGGTTATTATTCTGTATCCCTTTAAAGGTTATTCTTCTGTATCCCCTTGGACGGTGGAAGGTTATTCTTCATATCCACATTGACTTGATTGTGGTCATGCAAATGTAACATACAGATATCTCTGTGTATTAACTTTGTTTGTCCAGTGGCCTGTGTGGTCTAGTGGATAGTGCTGTTGACCCCGGCACAAATGTATTGTCTCGGCTACTTGCCCTTCTGACTCCCAATCTCTTTCACCTGCCGCTAACACTTCATTTGACCTTTACGTCAGTACAAATGTCATAATCAAAGTAACTCTGTGAGAAAATTATGTAGCATTGGTTCCCAGAAGAGAGCGAAAGCTTATAAGGATATGTACTGAATGAAACAGCCAATGTGTCATCAACATGTTGAAGCCATCAGCGCAATTGGAAATAAAAAGGAACTAGAATATGCCTTGTGTAAGGTTCTGTATTTACTATCTTATTCAACCTTGTGTTCTGTTTCGTTGTCTTCTTGAACGTAGCCCTGTTTCTGTGTGTTCTTGAACGTAGCCCTGTCTTTCATTTTTTGTTCATTGGTTTCACCTGTGTTAGTTACTCTCCTGGTCTCATCAGCTCCTTATTTAGTTCAGTTCATTCTGTTTGTGCCTTTGTGAGGTATTGTTCGTTTTGACTTTACTAAGCCTTTTCCTAGCTCGTTTGTGAGAACCAGTTATAGCCTTCAGTCCTAGTTTTGATTCACCTGCCTGTTTGCCTACCTGTGTACGACCATTGTCTGCCTGTGACCACGATTCCTGCCTTCTGCGAAATAAACACCTGCCGCGCTCTGCTTGTGAATCTACACCTTTTTCTCCCTGAGTATTCATTACAGCTAGTTATTTTTAGTATGTAACTCATGTTTTACATCGTATATGAAAATAGAAATATTTTTTTAAGTTAGATTTTTTTTATATGAAAATGCACAAGAAAAGCATATTGTCTGATCATACCATATACAGTGCCTTCCGAAAGTATTGACTCCCCTAGACTTTTCCCACATCTTGTGTTACAGCCTGAATTCAAAAATACAAAACTAGCCAACTAAAATACACTCAACCTCTACTACTACTTTTCAGTTCACTTGGGGTTCACTTTCAGAGCCCCGCACTCTTAGAAAAAAGTGTTTAAGGGTTCTTCGGCTATTCCCATAGGAGAACCATTTTGTTCTAGGTAGAACACTTTTTTTGTTCCAGGTAGAACACTTTTTGGTTACAGGTAGAACCCTTTTGGTTCCAGGTAGAACCATCTGTGAAAATGGTTTCTCCAAAGTGTTCCACATAACCCTTTAAGGTTCTAGATAGTGTGGAGAAGTGGTTTTGGAATCCAATTGGACAATATAAAATACACAACACAATTCTACTGTATGTAGAGAGTCTCTGTTGGCAGGTAAATATAGCTGGGAGCAGAGACAGATAGATTTGCTTCACTTGGTCCCTCTCCAGGGAAGCCTGGTCTCTTCTCCTGGTCTTCAGGTTCACAGTGATCACAGCACAGACCATCCCCAGCAGAGCACAGACCATCCCCAACAGAGCACAGACCATCCCCAACAGAGCACAGACCATCCCCAGCAGAGCACAGACCATCCCCAGCAGAGCACAGATCATCCCCAGCAGAGCACAGACCATCCCCAGCAGAGCACAGACCATCCCCAACAGAGCACAGACCATCCCCAGCAGAGCACAGACCATCCCCAGCAGAGCACAGACCATCCCCAGCAGAGCACAGACCATCCCCAGCAGAGCACAGACCATCCCCAGCAGAGCACAGACCATCCCCAACAGAGCACAGACCATCCCCAGCAGAGCACAGGCCATCCCCAGCAGAGCACAGACCATCCCCAACAGAGCACAGACCATCCCCAGCAGAGCACAGACCATCCCCAGCAGAGCACAGACCATCCCCAGCAGAGCACAGACCATCCCCAACAGAGCACAGACCATCCCCAGCAGAGCACAGACCATCCCCAACAGAGCACAGACCATCCCCAACAGAGCACAGACCATCCCCAGCAGAGCACAGACCATCCCCAGCAGAGCACAGACCATCCCCAGCAGAGCACAGACCATCCCCAGCAGAGCACAGACCATCCCCAGCAGAGCACAGACCATCCCCAGCAGAGCACAGACCATCCCCAGCAGAGCACAGACCATCCCCAGCAGAGCACAGACCATCCCCAGCAGAGCACAGACCATCCCCAGCAGAGCACAGACCATCCCCAGCAGAGCACAGACCATCCCCAGCGGAGCACAGACCATCCCCAGCGGAGCACAGACCATCCCCAGCAGAGCACAGACCATCCCCAGCAGAGCACAGACCATCCCCAACAGAGCACAGACCATCCCCAGCAGAGCACAGACCATCCCCAGCAGAGCACAGACCATCCCCAGCAGAGCACAGACCATCCCCAACAGAGCACAGACCATCCGCAGCAGAGCACAGACCATCCCCAACAGAGCACAGACCATCCCCAACAGAGCACAGACCATCCCCAACAGAGCACAGACCATCCCCAACAGAGCACAGACCATCCCCAACAGAGCACAGACCATCCCCAACAGAGCACAGACCATCCCCAACAGAGCACAGACCATCCCCAACAGAGCACAGACCATCCCCAACAGAGCACAGACCATCCCCAACAGAGCACAGACCATCCCCAGCAGAGCACAGACCATCCCCAACAGAGCACAGACCATCCCCAACAGAGCACAGACCATCCCCAGCAGAGCACAGACCATCCCCAGCAGAGCACAGACCATCCCCAGCAGAGCACAGACCATCCCCAGCAGAGCACAGACCATCCCCAGCAGAGCACAGACCATCCCCAGCAGAGCACAGACCATCCCCAGCAGAGCACAGACCATCCCCAGCAGAGCACAGACCATCCCCAGCAGAGCACAGACCATCCCCAGCAGAGCACAGACCATCCCCAGCAGAGCACAGACCATCCCCAACAGAGCACAGACCATCCCCAGCAGAGCACAGACCATCCCCAACAGAGAACAGACCATCCCCAGCAGAGCACAGACCATCCCCAACAGAGCACAGACCATCCCCAGCAGAGCACAGACCATCCCCAGCAGAGCACAGACCATCCCCAGCAGAGCACAGACCATCCCCAGCAGAGCACAGACCATCCCCAGCAGAGCACAGACCATCCCCAGCAGAGCACAGACCATCCCCAGCAGAGCACAGACCATCCCCAACAGAGCACAGACCATCCCCAGCAGAGCACAGACCATCCCCAGCAGAGCACAGACCATCCCCAACAGAGCACAGACCATCCCCAGCAGAGCACAGACCATCCCCAGCAGAGCACAGACCATCCCCAGCAGAGCACAGACCATCCCCAACAGAGCTGGTTGTATATTGCTTCTTTCATTTCTTTGCTCTTGAAGCGCGTTGAGATGGAAGGAAACCGCTATAGAAATGTAATAAATGATTACTTATATTATTATTATTAACAGCTGCAGACCTGATGTATAAGAGCAAAGAAACCAAACGTCACTTTCTTATCTATCCTACTTTCTTTCCTGCTTCAGCTTCCATTCACTTTCAGTTCTAGCCTGTACCCATTTAAACATCTTCCACTACCATTAAAAACACCACCTTTTAGATAGCTGGTAAACACACAAACTTTGATT
Organism: Salvelinus fontinalis; assembly: GCF_029448725.1. Taxonomy (NCBI): domain Eukaryota; kingdom Metazoa; phylum Chordata; class Actinopteri; order Salmoniformes; family Salmonidae; genus Salvelinus; species Salvelinus fontinalis. The sequence continues at coordinate 36,594 of NW_026601392.1, forward strand.
CAGAAACTGTTTTGAAGTGTCTGTCCGATACGCACAGGTGCGTCAATCGACTCTAAGGGATTAAAGGGATAGTTCATCCAAATTACATATTGACATATTGGTTTCCTTACCATGTAAGCGGTTTATGGACAAGCAAAGGCAGCAAGGTAAGGAAACGAATAAGTCATTTTGTAATGAACGATCCCTTTAATGTGACAAACTCTCTTGCAAGGTAACTCCAGCTGCAAGTTTACTTGCAAAAGTGTTACCGAGGTATTTTCCTTGTTTAGACTGTAGACTATCAACTCTGTTATAGTTCCCTCCTGTAAGAACCTTGAGCACACCACAAGTCAGGGATTGCCTGGTGTCTGGTGCCTGGTGTCTGGTGTCTGGTGTCTGGTGCCTTGTGTCTGGTGCCTGGTGTCTGGTGCCTTGTGTCTGGTGTCTGGTGTCTGGTGTCTGGTGCCTGGTGTCTGGTGCCTTGTGTCTGGTGTCTGGTGTCTGGTGCCTGGTGTCTGGTGCCTTGTGTCTGGTGTCTGGTGTCTGGTGCCTTGTGTCTGGTGCCTTGTGTCTGGTGCCTGGTGTCTGGTGCCTTGTGTCTGGTGCCTGGTGTCTGGTGCCTGGTGTCTGGTGTCTGGTGTCTGGTGTCTGGTGTCTGGTGTCTGGTGTCTGGTGCCTGGTGCCTTGTGTCTGGTGTCTGGTGTCTGGTGTCTGGTGCCTGGTGTCTGGTGCCTTGTGTCTGGTGTCTGGTGTCTGGTGCCTGGTGTCTGGTGCCTTGTGTCTGGTGTCTGGTGCCTTGTGTCTGGTGCCTTGTGTCTGGTGCCTGATGTCTGGTGCCTGGTGCCTGGTGTCTGGTGTCTGGTGCCTGGTGCCTGTGTGTAGAGCCATGTATTGGTCCATTGGGACACGCTGAGAAGTGGTGTATGTTTAGAGTGGCATTAAGAGTGTTTATTTGGCCAGAGGTGTCAGTGAGATTAGCTGGTGTGTTACATGTGATGTAAAAGTGCTTGGTTTGGACACGAGAGTAATGAGTCAGGTTTTTGTTAATCTCACAGTGCTGTGGTTTTGGTGGGGGACAGGGGTTGGGGCTGGGGCTGGGGCTAAGGAGAGCTGGGGCAGAGGCTGGGGTTGAGAAGCTGAGGCTGAGGCTGGAGGCTGGGAATCGGGCTGCAGTTGGGGCTGCATTGGGCATGGTAACTAGAGGTGCAGAGTGGACTGCTGTGTTCCAGCCATACGCCTACATGACAGGAGCTGGGAACCTAGCCAGAGATAGAAGGAGGGAGTTAAAAAGGGAGAGAGAAAAAAAGAGGAATGCTGGGATAGAGAGGTGTTGCGATGATGTTTTCTTAGCGAGTGGAAAGTCATCCTCCTCTCTTCTGCTTTTTCTTTTCTTTCTTGTGACTCTCTATTTATATTTATTGTTTCCAGAGGAGGGACAGAGAGGAGGAGGGGAGGGGAGGGGAGGAGGGGGAGGAAAAGGAAGAGCAGAGAACAGAACATGTCCTGAAGATGCTGTGGGGATTATCAGGGGGCTCAGGCAGTGTGTTGTGGAGTCAACACACTGTTTGTTTTATTGGCCCTGGGGGGCCTAACCCTAACCCTGGGGGGCCAAGGAAGGGAACATTTGTGTTGGCTGAAGGGAACGTCTCAGCACAGCACAGGGCCCCACCACCACATGGCCTCCCTCCCTCCTTCCTTCCTCCTGTTTATTCCTGCTCTCTAGCGTTCTTTCTCTCTCTATCTTTCTGTCTATCAGTCTCGCTCTTGCTTTCTTTCCCTTTCTCTACTCTCTCTCTCTCTTTCTCTCTCCCAACCCATCCACTCTCTCTATCTGTGCTTCTCCCCCTCTTTCTATTTCTGCCCCCCCCTCTCTCTCTCTCTCTCTCTTTCTGTCTCTCTCTCTCTCTCTCTCTCTCTCTCTCTCTCTCTCTCTCTCTCTCTCTCTCTCTCTCTCTCTCTCTCTCTCTCTCTCTCTCTCTCTCTCTCTCTCTCTCTCTCTCTCTTTCTGTCTCTCACCATATCTCCCTCCTTATCATATCCTCAGATCTCTTTAGTTTGTTGAAAACGAGGCGTGAGATTGCTTGAGAAGACCCACTGACTGATGTTTCCCTGTGGCAGTCATGTCTGTGTAACTGAATCATATTGGATTGTTCATCTATGAGGTAGCTCCATAGGCCCCGGCAAGGCAGTCATGGGGAAACTCAGGTGTAGTGTGTTACTATTGTGTTTATGAGCCCACTTGCTTGTGTAATCCTGTTTTATGCATTACTACAGACTTCAACTGATGCTAGGTCATTAATTGTGGGTGCCCCTGCCCTGTAAAAACCAACCAGCTTAGTTTCCTGTCTGACATAGGAAAAGCCTCCAAAAGTCTCCAAGCTCCACAACGTTTTTTTTTTTACTACACTCAGTGAGTGATATTACATGTAGTTGTGGTTCTCTGTTACCAGCACTGTTGTAAAGTCTATACACACACACACACTCACGCACAGACACGCACACGCACATGCACACACACCTCCATATATTATGAATGATCATCAAAGGCATTACGAAACACAGGCTATTCCCCTGTGACTCTCTACCTTGTGGGCTTCTAAAGATCTTTATGAAGGAGGCTAATGAGACAGGGCCAATGGGGGAGTGTTAGTGTGGGTTCTCTGCTCTGCTGCTCAGCACTACAGCTCTAATAGCCACTTCCTTAATCAGGCTGACCAGCAGTGTAATCATTAGCGTTGTGTGTGTGTGTGTGCGTGTGTGTATGTGCGTGTCTGTGCGGGTTTGTGTGTGTACAGAACAGGGGTTTAACAGTCATTAACTACACTGAGCTGGGCACTGCTCTCCTTAAACAGAGGGAGGAGGGGAGAAAGAGAGCTGTCACACTCTCACACACACCTGGGTCTGTTTGCAATCAGGCAGCTGAGCTGTGCAGGCCAATTAGGAGCCAGCAGAGCAGCGCACCAACTCGTACCGGGAAAGGTGAGAGTAATTTACCTCCCACCATACATGGGCGGTAGTGTTGAAATGTTGGTTATTTTTCATTTTTTAAACAACTAATTGACCCATGTTGGTTCAATTATTTGAATTCCACTGTTTATTCTGTGAGCTCAATGTGCACATTGCTGTAAAGGCTGTCGTTCTCCTCTTCCTCGGATGAGGAGAGGAGAGAAGGATCAGTAGACCAAAATGCAGCATTCGGGAAATAAGCCATCTCTTTATTATTAACGACGGCAAACACGAAAAACAAAACACTTTCAAAATACAACACAAGAAAACGACGTAGACGAAAAACTGAACATGAACTTACTTAACTAAAACCTAAAACTCACGGACAGGAACAGACTACATCGAAACGAAACGAACAACCGAACAGTCCCGTATGGTGCAAGACATAACACAGATACGGAAGACAATCACCCACAAACAAACAGTGAGAACACCCTACCTAAATATGACTCTTAATTAGAGGAAAACGCAAACCACCTGCCTCTAATTAAGAGCCATACCAGGCAACCCAAAACCAACATAGAAACAGAAAACATAGACTGCCCACCCAAAACACACGCCCTGACCATAAACACTTACAAAAACAACAGAAAACAGGTCAGGACCGTTACAATTGCACAGTTTCTCTAGAGATAAATCAGATCCAGCCTCTGACCTAAAAGTCTCTCTGCACCACATAAACCTGCCCCCTGACAACAACACTCTCAGACCTTATAGTCTCTCTGCACCATGTAAACCTGCCCCCTGACAACAACACTCTCAGACCTTATAGTCTCTCTGCACCATGTAAACCTTCCTCCTGACAACAACACTCTCAGATCTTATAGTCTCTCTGCACCATGTTAACCTGCCACTGACACCAACACTCTCAGACCTTATAGTCTCTCTGCACTATGTCCACCTGCCCACTGACAACAACACTCTCAGACCTTATAGTCTCTCTGCACCATATAAACCAGCCCCTGACAACAACACTCTCAGACCTTATAGTCTCTCTGCACTATGTCCACCTGCCCACTGACAACAACACTCTCAGACCTTATAGTCTCTCTGCACTATGTCCACCTGCCCACTGACAACAACACTCTCAGAACTTATAGTCCCTCTGCACCATGTCAACCTGCCCCCTGACAACAACACTCTCAGGTCTTATAGTTTCTCTGCACTATGTCAACCTGCCCCCTGACAACAACACTCTCAGGTCTTATAGTTTCTCTGCACCATGTCAACCTGCCCCCTGACAACAACACTCTCAGGTCTTATAGTTTCTCTGCACTATGTCCACCTGCCCACTGACAACAACACTCTCAGAACTTATAGTCCCTCTGCACCATGTCAACCTGCCCCCTGACAACAAGAACACTCTCCTTGGTGCCAAGGCATTGACACTGAGACTCTCAGTGACTTGACTCCCATCTGTAACTGGGCCAACACTGGACACACACACTGACACACATACACACACAAGCACACACACAAACTGACACACACACACACAAACACACACACACACACACACACACACACACACACACACACACACACACACACACACACACACACACACACACACACACACACACACAGTGCCAGATGGACATGCTCGTGTCCCATTCTCATCAGCTACTGTTTAATGTCCATGTGAAGTTCCAGTCATGCATACAGGTGGTGACATCACATCCACTTCTGATAGGGTTATAATGGAGGAAATGACTGCAATACACAGGCGACCTGTCCCACTCCATGGCACATGTGAATATATATACACACACACACACACACACACACACACACACACACACACACACACACACACACACACACACACACACACACACACACACACAGCTGCTTAAGCCTGGGCCAAGCAGGCATCTGTCGCTAACACATCTGTCAGTGCCTCCACATCTGTGAGCTCCTGCCAAGGCTTCTGCTCTGGTCCCCTCACCCCACACACGTCCTCTTCAGCTGGGCTTATTGCATCACACCTCCTCCCCTGACTGCCCAGCCCTCTAGCTGAACACTGTTAAACAGTATATACCTAGTCATGGAGTCCCATTTCCTTTAGTGTATCCAGTCAGTATCTACTGCTATATGTAGTATACTGAGGCAGTGCAATATGATATGATACATCTTGTTGTTTTTCTGCCAGAGTGAGACATGGCTGGCTTACTCTAATGGCCGTATCGCCGAAAGCCGTTTCTGCGATGTTCTGTTCTGTAGCTCAAGTTCCTACTGAACATGTTAAAAGTTCTGTCCGTCTTCCTATTCTATAGGGCTTTTCACACTGCACATTTTCAGCTTCGTCTAGTGCTAAGAGCTTCCATAAGCTAGGCCTGGGACAGTCTTAGTCTTCAGTTAAAGGGGGACATTACACTCCAAAAACCAATCTGCAGTTCGATTAACAACAAAGTGGACACCTTGCCACTGTTTTGGTCAACAGCTCAGGGGATGGGGCTGGAGAGATGGAACCACTCTCAAATTCATAGACAGAGCTACGGATGCAAGGACTGACTATCTAAGAGATCCAAAGGATTGTTTAAACCATGTTTTGAGGCTATACAGTGTTTTTTTACAATTACATTATTTACAAACTATGGAGCAAAACCAGCTTATATTTGTGGTTCTGATGAGGTATGACAGTTGCACTAACTCATGAAGCTTTTACAAGTTACATTCTCATTATCTAACCTTAATTGAATAGTCCCAAAAATGTATGTACCAATCTCAGATTGTATCTTTAAAGGTAGCCTAAGTCATCCTACACCATCCGTTGTGTAGATCCAGCTCTATGCCTCAACCTCAAATGAATGGAGGAGATAAGCACCGCAAATCTGGACAAGGATTTATCTCAGCAGATGACCACTTTGAAGGTCTGAATCTATAACATTATTATACTTCTGAGATCTGAAAACATCTGCTAAACTTAGATTTTAGAGTGATATACCCCTTTATAGATCACCTTGGGCTGAGAAAGTGCACTGTGAAAAACAAGAGGCAACAGTACACCTCAATACACTCTGAGTTTCAGTCATCAGTGTCTGCCTGTTTACATATGGAATGGAGGAAATTCAATATCGTGACGTAGGACTGTGGATATTTGTTATGTCTGAATGAGTTGTCCTTTTGTGGGATGTTTCTGATGGGTCCTGTGGTGGTGTTGTTGTGTTGGTGTCTTCTCTAGTCATTAGTCATGGTCATGGGGAGGAGGACGGGGAGACGCGGGAAGAGAAGGGGGAGAGTGAGGATGAAACAGAATGGGACCTATTGTTGTGCCTCTAGGGAGTGGGCTGCTGTCTCCCTGAGGGCACATTAACTTCCTGGGTACACTGAAGCCCCACTGTAACTTCACAGGGTGTTTGTGTGCATGTGTGTGTGTGTGCGAATGGGCGTACGTGCGTGCATATGTGCATTCATGTCTGAGTGTGTACATACACTTAAATATGGTCATGGCAACTGCTCTTGTTTATGTTGTTGTGGTTGTAAATGTGATAAGTCTGACACCACGGCAGCATGATGAGTAGACATAGACCCATTTGTTCTCCTATTGTCTTCCACTTAAACCATATCATTACATTGCTGTTATCTGTAGGTAACTCCAGATGCTTGTTCCACAGCCTAATGTACGTAGGCCTACATGTGCCAAAAAGGGTTAGTCTTAATCTATATTTATGTACTTGCGGTCACATTGATACAGATTATCATAATCATATCTGTCTGTGACATGACAGTGTATTCCAGCCAGCACTTCTTTTTTTATGTATTTGTATTTTACAGTTTGACACCCGTTATTCCCGATTCCATCCTCAAATTGGCACCAGATTGCGCGGGGCCTCCCCAGTGAGAGTGAGAGAGCGAGCACACCTTGTTTCTGGTGACCCGAGTCGAGGGAAAATCAGCCTTTAATAAGTATGTAAGGAAAAAGACAGATGCTGCCAAGATGACCGCCATCCCATCCCATCCACCGTTCAGTTGAGACAGACAGCTGGCAGACGGACAGCAATGTGAGAAGGCAACAGACCTGGGTTCCACTGCTATTTTAAATATGTTAAATACTTTAGCTGTGCTTGATATTTCCAGGCACAATGAGAAAGTCCCAAAAGTGCAAAACTTCCCCACCTGGCACTCCAGACAGGCTGAAACAAATGCTCAAACTATTTGAACAGTTTCAAATATTAACTGAACCCAGTTCTGAAGGGAAGGAGGGGATGGAGACTGGAATCCTGACAAAATAAGAGCAGTTCTCTCATTCTCTCCCAGGCAGGCCTCCTGTTTTATAGAAGGAGCGTGTGAACGTGACGAGGGGAGTGTGAAGAAGATTAGACACCAGATTCTGCCTTTTATCCATTTATCATCCCTCCATCTCTCCATGTCTCCATTTTTTATATATTGTGATGCCCCACATCCCAAAGCCAGTTCATCACTCTTCTCCTTGTCACCGTGTGTGATGTCTGGAAGTTATTAGTCTCTCTCTCTCTCTCTCTCTCTCTCAAACACACTCACACTCACACACACACACACACACACACACACACACACACACACACACACACACACACACACACACACACACACACACACACACACACACGCACACACACACACACACACACACACACACACACACACACACACACACACTACCTGTAGCATAATAAGTCAAGCCTAGTCAGGTACTGTATGAATTGTCATCTAGTGTAGAGTAAGAGCTTCATTGGCTACATTACTACAGCTGTTTGGTATATTACAGTATATTACAGAACCCTGGTCTGTCTCTCTCTGGGTCTTGGCTACATTACTACAGCTGTTTGGTATATTACAGTATATTACAGAACCCTGGTCTGTCTCTCTCTGGGTCTTAGCTACATTACTACAGCTGTTTGGTATATTACAGTATATTACAGAACCCTGGTCTGTCTCTCTCTAGGTCTTGGCTACATTACTACAGCTGTTTGGTATATTACAGTATATTACAGAACCCTGGTCTGTCTCTCTCTAGGTCTTGGCTACATTACTACAGCTGTTTGGTATATTACAGTATATTACAGAACCCTAGTCTGGCTCTCTCTAGGTCTTGGCTACATTACTACAGCTGTTTGGTATATTACAGTATATTACAGAACCCTAGACTGGCTCTCTCTGGTTCTTGGCTACATTACTACAGCTGTTTGGTATATTACAGAACCCTGGTCTGTCTTTCTCTGGGTCTTGGCTACATTACTATAGCTGTTTGGTATATTACAGTATATTACAGAACCCTGGTCTGTCTCTCTCTAGGTCTTGGCTATATTACTATAGCTGTTTGGTATATTACAGTATATTACAGAACCCTGGTCTGTCTCTCTCTAGGTCTTGGCTACATTACTACAGCTGTTTGGTATATTACAGTATATTACAGAACCCTGGTCTGTCTCTCTCTAGGTCTTGGCTACATTACTACAGCTGTTTGGTATATTACAGTATATTACAGAACCCTGGTCTGTCTCTCTCTAGGTCTTGGCTACATTACTGTAGCTGTTTGGTATATTACAGTATATTACAGAACCCTGGTCTGTCTCTCTCTAGGTCTTGGCTATATTACTATAGCTGTTTGGTATATTACAGTATATTACAGAACCCTGGTCTGTCTCTCTCTAGGTCTTGGCTACATTACTACAGCTGTTTGGTATATTACAGTATATTACAGAACCCTGGTCTGTCTCTCTCTGGGTCTTGGCTCTAATAATGATCAAATACGAAATCTGTCTTTTAGTTATTTACTCAGGCTTTCAGTGTGATTGACAACACATTATCACTGCATCTTTCAGTGTGATTGACAATTCACTATCACTGCATCTTTCAGTGTGATTGACAATTCACTATCACTGCATCTTTCAGTGTGATTGACAATTCACTATCACTGCATCTTTCAGTGTGATTGACAATTCACTATCACTGCATCTTTCAGTGTGATTGACAACACATTATTACAGCATCTTTCAGTGTGATTGACAATACATTATCACTGCATCTTTCAGTGTGATTGATAACACATTATTACTGCATCTTTCAGTGTGATTGACAATACATTATCACTGCATCTTTCAGTGTGATTAACAACACATTATCACTGCATCGTTCAGTGTGATTGATAAAACATTATCACTGCATCTTTCAGTGTGATTAACAATACATTATTACGGCATCTTTCAGTGTGATTGATAACACATTATTACTGCATCTTTCAGTGTGATTGACAATACATCATCACTGCATCTTTCAGTGTGATTGACAATACATTATCACTGCATCTTTCAGTGTGATTGACAACGCATTATTACAGCATCTTTCAGTGTGATTGACAAAACATTATCACTGCATCTTTCAGTGTGATTGACAACACATTATCACTGCATCTTTCAGTGTGATTGACAATACATTATCACTGCATCTTTTAGTGTGATTGACAACAGATTATCACTGCTTTGGCATATGGGGGCTTTCTCTCACTCTCCTTGTTTACTTCATGTCAAACACATGCACTTCCACATGTAACTGACTACAAAAACTGTAACTGTAATCCGTTACATTACCAGCAAAAAATATTGTAATTCGATTAGAGATACTTTTGAAAAACTAAAAGACTAAAACTGAATTATTTCTAGGATTACCTTTAAATTCAAAATGTATTTATGACACTCGTCTGTTTCTACAATGGCATTCAAATCAGCGTTGAAAAAAGGCTGAAATGGTAGTCTGGTGCGCCCAGGCTTGGAGAGTAACGGATTGCATATAACCCTTTACATGGAACAGATTTACAAAAAACTGGAACGGATCCAATTAGAGATACTTTTGAAGCAGTGGTGTGGCCAACGGGCCATACAGATATCACTGATTATTGATATCTAGGCTACATTACATAGGACATTGATGTGAATGACATTGCTTCTCTCTCATTTAGCTATTTGCATTTTACGGATTGTGGTTGTTGTGGATGTTTGTTCACAAGTTTATATGTGTATTTTAACCTAATAATGGTTGAATTAAAGAAGTTGAAGCTGCCTATCAACCTGGGGTGTATTCATTACGGAAACCGTTTACCGTTTAAGAACCGAACGGAAACTAAAAAGGAACGTTTCTGTGGACGAATTCAGGTAGGTTCGTTCCGTTTGCTTCCGTTTTAAGAAATGTTTACACCTCTGTGGACAGCCAGTGAAATTTGCACTCTTGCAACAGCTGCATAGAGCAGATCCTAGCCATTGGAGTAAAGTTTCCCTCCCTTCCTAACTCGGTCCCCGTGGTATTGTGCGCCATACTTTCAAAAATAAGTTTAATTTAAGCAGACCATGCACGAGTGGAGCTTTGATTCCTCAATCTAATGCGTGCTGATAATAAATAAATGCCCATAAACGTGACATGCTCAAACTCAAACACAACTGCAAATTATCGAGAAATCAAAGTGTCACCAACAAAAAGGTGAACAATAGGCCTATAGCAATGCAGCATATGGAATTCATTTTTCACATGTAAATAGCACTTTTCAGTAGTGCTCAAAGCATGCCATTCTGAAAGGAGCATTTATTTTTCAACTCGAAGCAATGAGCCCCATCAGTTCTCCACAACAACATAATGAGTTCTCCACAACAACATAATGAGTTCTCCACAACAACATAATGAGTTCTCCACAACAACATAATGAGTTCTCCACAACAACATAATGAGTTCTCCACAACAACATAATGAGTTCTCCACAACAACATAATGAGTTCTCCACAACAACATAATGAGTTCTCCGAAACATAATGAGTTCTCCACAACAACATAAAGAGTTCTCCACAACAACATAATGAGTTCTCCACAACAACATAATGAGTTCTCCACAACAACATAATGAGTTCTCCACAACAACATAATGAGTTCTCCACAACAACATGATCAGTTCT
>NW_026601392.1:52500-54213 GCF_029448725.1 Salvelinus fontinalis
TGGGGGTAGACTGGGGGTAGACTGGGGGTAGGCTGGGGGTATACTGGGGGTAGACTGGAGGTAGGCTAGGAGGTAGGCTGGGGGTAGACTGGGGGTAGGCTAGGAGGTAGACTGGGGGTAGACTGGGGGTAGGCTAGGAGGTAGGCTGGGGGTAGACTGGGGGTAGGCTAGGAGGTAGACTGGGGGTAGACTGGGGGTAGACTGGGGGTAGGCTGGGGGTATACTGGGGGTAGACTGGAGGTAGGCTGGGGGTAGACTGGGGGTAGGCTAGGAGGTAGACTGGGGGTAGACTGGGGGTAGGCTGGGGGTAGACTGGTGGTAGGCTGGGGTTGACTGGGGGTAGGCTGGGGGTAGACTTGGGGTAGGCTAGGAGGTAGACTGGGGGTAGACTGGGGGTAGACTGGGGGTAGACTGGGGGTAGCATGGGGACTGGGTGGGGCTGAGAGCGACAGAGCACTCTTTTTTGAAACAGGGAAAATGTTAATCAAGTCGTTGAGTTCCTTTAGGTATGGCAAGACTTCTCCTGTCTTCTCCAGACTTCTCCTGTCTTCTCCAGACTTCTCCAGACTTCTCCTGACTTCTCCTGACTTCTCCTGACTTCTCCTGTCTTCTCCTGTCTTCTCCAGACTTCTCCAGACTTCTCCAGACTTCTCCTGACTTCTCCTAACTTCTCCGGACTTCTCCTGACTTCTCCTGACTTCTCCTGACTTCTCCTGACTTCTCCTGTCTTCTCCTGACTTCTTCTGACTTCTCCTGACTTCTCCAGACTTCTCCTGTCTTCTCCTGACTTCTCCTGACTTCTCCAGACTTCTCCTGTCTTCTCCTGACTTCTCCTGACTTCTCCTAACTTCTCCGGACTTCTCCTGACTTCTCATGACTTCTCCGGACTTCTCCTGACTTCTCATGACTTCTCCTGACTTCTCCTGACTTCTTCTGACTTCTTCTCACTCTCCTGACTTCTCCTGACTTCTCATGACTTCTCATGACTTCTCCTGACTTCTCTTGACTTCTCCTGACTTCTCATATACAAAGACTTGAGTGGTAAAAGGGGGCTGCTGCCATGCTAAAGGGGCGGCAGGTAGTCTGGTGGTTAGAGCGTTGGACCAGTAAACAAAAAGTTGTTAGATCGAATCCTCGAGCTGACAAGGTAAAGAATCTGTAGTTCTTCCCCTGAACAAGGCAGTTTAACCCACTGTTCCTAGACCGTCATTGTAAATATGAATTAGTTCTTATTAACTGACTTGCCTAGTTGATTAAATAAAGGTTAAATAAACAATTAGGGTGGGTGTTTGGGTGTGCTTGCATGTGTGTGTCTCAGCCCTTCTGTACGTCCCTATCTCTCTATATGTCTCAGGCCATCATGAACAGGAAGTGGGACTGTCTGTCCTCCGCTGTGATTCTGATTCAGATAGCTCCCTGACGTCTAGGCCTAGTTGTTCACTACACTTGGAGGTGACGTTCCCGGGGCTATTTGTGTGTTTTATGGATCTGAACTTGTGACCTTGGGTACATCACGAAACAATTCATCATATTGTTTTCCTCTTCTCTTTTGTACATGTTAAACAGCTGGGGGTTAAACCTCCTCGGGTTGACGCTAGTGACAGTTAAGGAGTTAACCATGAGACTGCATTAATCCTCCCTTTCCTCTGTACCTCCCCATCTCTCCTCTTCTACCCTCGCCCTCCCTCTTCACCCTTCTTGTGTATGTGTAGT
>NW_026601393.1:0-54208 GCF_029448725.1 Salvelinus fontinalis
AAATCGTGTTTGATGCACCCTGTTATGCTTAAACTCGATGATTTGGAACCAATTTCAGCAAGTTTCAAGCATGAAATTGATAAAAAAACACTTTTTCTGAAACAAGCTCTAAATCGTGTTTGATGCACTTTGTTAGTGAAATTCTTTGCAGTTATGCTTAAACTCGATGATTTGGAACCAATTTCAGCAAGTTTCAAGCATGAAATTGAAAAAAAAACACTTTCTGAAACAAGCTCTAAATCGTGTTTGATGCACTTTGTTAGTGAAATTCTTTGCAGTTATGCTTAAACTCGATGATTTGGAACCAATTTCAGCAAGTTTCAAGCACGAAATTGAAAAAAAAACACTTTTTCTGAAACAAGCTCTAAATCGTGTTTGATGCACTTTGTTAGTGAAATTCTTTGCAGTTATGCTTAAACTCGATGATTTGGAACCAATTTCAGCAAGTTTCAAGCATGAAATTGAAAAAAAAACACTTTTTCTGAAACAAGCTCTAAATCGTGTTTGATGCACCCTGTTATGCTTAAACTCGATGATTTGGAACCAATTTCAGCAAGTTTCAAGCATGAAATTGAAAAAAAAACACTTTTTCTGAAACAAGCTCTAAATCGTGTTTGATGCACTTTGTTAGTGAAATTCTTTGCAGTTATGCTTAAACTCGATGATTTGGAACCAATTTCAGCAAGTTTCAAGCATGAAATTGAAAAAAAAAAACTTTTTCTGAAACAAGCTCTAACCTGTTGGGGATGGGGGCGCTGTTTAGACTATTTATGCTAATGTGGCTAATTTTTTAAACGGCTTCCCACAAAATCCTTGATCGTACAATATGCATATTATTATTATTATTGGATAGAAAACAGTCTATAGTTTCTATAGGAGTTGAAATTTTGTCTCTAAGTGGAACAGAGCCCATTCTACAGCAATTTCCCTGACATGGAGTCAGATTTGAGAAACGTTGGCCACTTTTCTGAAGTCATTTAAACAGGCACTGTCGTTGCTATGACTATACGGACACTTCTTACGTCTTCCCCTGGATGCCTTTACGTGATGACGATTCCAACGGGCTCGATTGCTCGTTCACAGGCCCTACAAATGAAAAAAACCTTTAGCTAGCAAGTCTTTTCTTGCTGCGTAACGCGCGTGGAAGACACCGACCCTCTCCTGTTCCAAGCGTTAGTTTAGCCTGTTATATTTCTCCGGTCATCTTTTCACTCGTTATAGGAGTTACAAACATCACAAAGTAGTTAACCTGTTTGGGGTGCAAGCCCGACCTCGGACCAAAAATGACAACAGCTGCAGAGCGCGAAATTCAAAATCTATTTTTTAAAAATATTTAACTTTTACACATTAACAAGTCCAATACAGCATTTGAAAGATAAACATCTTGTCAATCCAGCCAACATGTCCGATTTTTTAAATGTTTTACAGAGAAAACACCACATATATTTATGTTAGCTCACCACCAAATACAAAAGTGGACAGACACGTATGAATTATGATTATGAAGTATGAATTATGATTGAAGTAGCATGCACAACCAACCGAAATAAACTAAAACCAACCTAAAGAGCCCAGAAAAAACGACCTCAGATGACAGTCATATAACATGTTACACAATAAATCTATGTTTTGTTCATAAAAAGTGCATATTTTAGCTATAAATCTGTTTTACATTGATGCTACCCAAAAATGCTAACACATAGCTAGAGTCTGAATCCAGCCGGGAGTAGCCAGAGAAAATACATACACCAACGTCGGCTACTAATTACACCTCATAAAACATTTCAGAAAAACATATGGTGGATAACTAATGAAAGACAGATATCTTGTGAATACAGACAACATTTCCGATTTTTGAAGTGTTTTACAGCGAAAACACAATATATCGTTATATTAGCTAACATCATAAGCTAGCATAAGGCAGCATTGATTCTAGTCAAGCGCTAGCCTAGCATAGTTAGCAGCGTTAGCATTCAACAGTTCGACATATATATGAAAAAGCATCCCAAATTGGGTCTTATCTTTCTTGGTACTCCATCAGAATGTTGTAACGGGGTCCAATGTCCAGTAGAGTCTTTAGTTGGGTTCCAGAACGAAGGATTCCCCTCTTTGGTTAGCTAGCACGGTAGCATTGCTGCGCCAGAAAGCGTTTCTTCAAAAAATTCTTCCGTCGTTTCACATCTAAAGTCCAGAATAAATTGCAATAATATAATTAAAGTATATTGAAAAAACAACCTTTAGGATGATTTTGTGACATGTAGCAAATAATATCGTAGTCAGGCATCATATTCAAAGTTACCTACCTTGTTCCAGAAGCCGAGATCAAATTATCCTTCGCGCCCGGATTTTTATTTTAACTGCGCATGTCTCACAAGAAGTTCTGTTATTCAGTCCAGGGACGAGATATTCGACCCCTTTCAATTCTCACTTCCGCATTACAGTCTAAGGTACGCCTCTGACGTGTCCCTATGGTCCTAAGTCAAATGGCCTTTTATAGAGAAGGTCTTAAAGAGACACATCGCATTTTGGGAAACTCAATTCGGCTGGGAAAATGGCTGTAAAAATATTTCTGTTCGACTTAGAGAAACAATTCAAACCTTTTTAGAAACTACAGACTGTTATCTATCCAACAGTAGTAAATATATGCATATTGGAAAATAAAAAGTTTCTTAGGAGGCCGTTTGAAAATGTGCACACATTTTCCAGTTTTTTCAATATTCAGCGTGCAGCCATAACAGGTTAATTTAAAGCGTTTTATAGCAATTTATATCCGTTTAGTGCGATTTTGGGACATTTATTTTTGCAACGATGTGAAAAGTTGGGAACGCTTTTCAGTTCATCCCGAACGTAGTTGACATTTCCACATGGCAAGAGGACAGCTTTCCACCAAAAGACGATTTCTCCCAAGAAAGGATCCTTTGCCCAAGATACTGATGGAAGAACAGCTCAAGGTAGGACATTTTTATTATGATAAATCGTGTTTCTGTCGAAACATTTTAGTGGCTTAGGACGCCATGTTTTTTGACGTAGCTTCGCTTGGCGCAAACTGTATTGAAAAGTAAGGATAAATTAAAAAATGTAATAACGCAATTGTATTAAGAATTAAATTGTCTATCAATCCCTGTCCACCCTATATTTTTTAGTCACGTTTATGAGTATTTATGTATAAGAGTAGATCACTGTCTAAGTGGCGCAAGGACGTTTTCTTTACCAGCTTGTCTACATTTCACATTGTCTAACCATGATTTTGGTGGCTAAATATAAACATTTTCGATCAAACTGTATATGCATGTTGTAATGTGATGTTACAGGAGTGTCATCGGAAGAATTCTGAGAAGGTTAGTGAAAAAATTAATATCTTTTGGCGATGTTGACTTTTATCGCTCACTTTGGCTAGAATCAATGCTGGGCTGCTAATTGCTATGTGCTAAGCTAATATAACGATTTATTGTGTTTTCGCTGTAAGACACTTAGAAAATCTGAAATATTGTCTGTATTCACAGGATCTGTGTCTTTCGATTCGTGTATGCTGTGTATTTTTACGAAATGTTTGATGATTAGTAGTTAGGTAAACACGTTGCTCATTGTAATTATTCTAGTCCATTTGTGATGGTGGGTGCAATTGTAAACTATGCCATATACCTGAAATATGCACTTTTTTCTAACAAAACCTATCCCATACCATAAATATGTTATCAGACTGTCATCTAATGAGTTTTTTTGTTGGTTAGGGGCTATAAATATCTTAGTTTAGCCGAATTGGTGATGGCTACTGGTGTTGGTGGACAAATAAAAGATGGTGGATTATGCTAATGTGTTTTTAGGTAATAGATGTACATCTTTACATATTGTGTCTTCCCTGTAAAACATTTTAAAAATCGGAAATGTTGACTGGATTCATAAGATCTGTGTCTTTCATTAGCTGTATTGGACTTTAATGTGTGAAAGTTAAATATTTAAAAAAAATATTTTTTTTGAATTTCGCGGCACTGGTTTTTCAGTGGGGGGGGGGGGGGGGTGTGCCGCTAGCGCCACGCTGATCCTAGACAGGCTAAATCGTGTTTGATGCACTCTGTTAGTGAAATTCTTTGCAGTTATGCTTAAACTCGATGATTTGGAACCAATTTCAGCAAGTTTCAAGCATGAAATTGAAAAAAAAACACTTTTTCTGAAACAAGCTCTAAATCGTGTTTGATGCACTCTGTTAGTGAAATTCTTGCAGTTATGCTTAAACTCGATGATTTGTAACCAATTTCAGCAAGTTTCAAGCATGAAATTGAAAAAAAAAACACTTTTTCTGAAACAAGCTCTAAATCGTGTTTGATGCACTCTGTTAGTGAAATTCTTTGCAGTTATGCTTAAACTCGATGATTTGGAACCAATTTCAGCAAGTTTCAAGCATGAAATTGAAAAAAAAAAACTTTTTCTGAAACAAGCTCTAAATCGTGTTTGATGCACTCTGTTAGTGAAATTCTTTGCAGTTATGCTTAAACTCGATGATTTGGAACCAATTTCAGCAAGTTTCAAGCATGAAATTGAAAAAAAAACATTTTTCTGAAACAAGCTCTAAATCGTGTTTGATGCACTCTGTTAGTGAAATTCTTTGCAGTTATGCTTAAACTCGATGATTTGGAACCAATTTCAGCAAGTTTCAAGCATGAAATTGAAAAAAAAACACTTTTTCTGAAACAAGCTCTAAATCGTGTTTGATGCACTTTGTTAGTGAAATTCTTTGCAGTTATGCTTAAACTCGACGATTTGGAACCAATTTCAGCAAGTTTCAAGCATGAAATTGAAAAAAAAACACTTTTTCTGAAACAAACTCTAAATCGTGTTTGATGCACCCTGTTATGCTTAAACTCGATGATTTGGAACCAATTTCAGCAAGTTTCAAGCATGAAATTGAAAAAAAAACACTTTTTCTGAAACAATCTCTAAATCGTGTTTGATGCACTCTGTTAGTGAAATTCTTTGCAGTTATGCTTAAACTGGATGATTTGGAACCAATTTCAGCAAGTTTCAAGCATGAAATTGAAAAAAAAACACTTTTTCTGAAACAAGCTCTAAATCGTGTTTGATGCACTCTGTTAGTGAAATTCTGTGCAGTTATGCTTAAACTCGATGATTTGGAACCAATTTCAGCAAGTTTCAAGCATGAAATTTAAAAAAAAACACTTTTTCTGAAACAAGCTCTAAATCGTGTTTGATGCACTTTGTTAGTGAAATTCTTTGCAGTTATGCTTAAACTCGATGATTTGGAACCAATTTCAGCAAGTTTCAAGCATGAAATTGAAAAAAAAACACTTTTTCTGAAACAAGCTCTAAATCATGTTTGATGCTCTCTGTTAGTGAAATTCTTGCAGTTATGCTTAAACTCGATGATTTGTAACCAATTTCAGCAAGTTTCAAGCATGAAATTGAAAAAAAAACACTTTTTCTGAAACAAGCTCTAAATCGTGTTTGATGCACTCTGTTAGTGAAATTCTTTGCAGTTATGCTTAAACTCGATGATTTGGAACCAATTTCAGCAAGTTTCAAGCATGAAATTGAAAAAAAAAAACTTTTTCTGAAACAAGCTCTAAATCGTGTTTGATGCACTCTGTTAGTGAAATTCTTTGCAGTTATGCTTAAACTCGATGATTTGGAACCAATTTCAGCAAGTTTCAAGCATGAAATTGAAAAAAAAACACTTTTTCTGAAACAAGCTCTAAATCGTGTTTGATGCACTTTGTTAGTGAAATTCTTTGCAGTTATGCTTAAACTCGATGATTTGGAACCAATTTCAGCAAGTTTCAAGCATGAAATTGAAAAAAAAACACTTTTTCTGAAACAAGCTCTAAATCGTGTTTGATGCACCCTGTTATGCTTAAACTCGATGATTTGGAACCAATTTCAGCAAGTTTCAAGCATGAAATTGATAAAAAAACACTTTTTCTGAAACAAGCTCTAAATCGTGTTTGATGCACTTTGTTAGTGAAATTCTTTGCAGTTATGCTTAAACTCGATGATTTGGAACCAATTTCAGCAAGTTTCAAGCATGAAATTGAAAAAAAAACACTTTTTCTGAAACAAGCTCTAAATCGTGTTTGATGCACTTTGTTAGTGAAATTCTTTGCAGTTATGCTTAAACTCGATGATTTGGAACCAATTTCAGCAAGTTTCAAGCATGAAATTGAAAAAAAAAAACTTTTTCTGAAACAAGCTCTAAATCGTGTTTGATGCACTTTGTTAGTGAAATTCTTTGCAGTTATGCTTAAACTCGATGATTTGGAACCAATTTCAGCAAGTTTCAAGCATGAAATTGAAAAAAAAACCACTTTTTCTGAAACAAGCTCTAAATCGTGTTTGATGCACTCTGTTAGTGAAATTCTTTGCAGTTATGCTTAAACTCGATGATTTGGAACCAACTTCAGCAAGTTTCAAGCATGAAATTGAAAAAAAAACACTTTTTCTGAAACAAGCTCTAAATCGTGTTTGATGCACTCTGTTAGTGAAATTCTTTGCAGTTATGCTTAAACTCGATGATTTGGAACCAATTTCAGCAAGTTTCAAGCATGAAATTGAAAAAAAAAACACTTTTTCTGAAACAAGCTCTAAATCGTGTTTGATGCACCCTGTTATGCTTAAACTCGATGATTTGGAACCAATTTCAGCAAGTTTCAAGCATGAAATTGATAAAAAAACACTTTTTCTGAAACAAGCTCTAAATCGTGTTTGATGCACTTTGTTAGTGAAATTCTTTGCAGTTATGCTTAAACTCGATGATTTGGAACCAATTTCAGCAAGTTTCAAGCATGAAATTGAAAAAAAAACACTTTCTGAAACAAGCTCTAAATCGTGTTTGATGCACTTTGTTAGTGAAATTCTTTGCAGTTATACTTAAACTCGATGATTTGGAACCAATTTCAGCAAGTTTCAAGCATGAAATTGAAAAAAAAACACTTTTTCTGAAACAAGCTCTAAATCGTGTTTGATGCACTCTGTTAGTGAAATTCTTGCAGTTATGCTTAAACTCGATGATTTGTAACCAATTTCAGCAAGTTTCAAGCATGAAATTGAAAAAAAAACACTTTTTCTGAAACAAGCTCTAAATCGTGTTTGATGCACTCTGTTAGTGAAATTCTTTGCAGTTATGCTTAAACTCGATGATTTGGAACCAATTTCAGCAAGTTTCAAGCATGAAATTGAAAAAAAAAAACTTTTTCTGAAACAAGCTCTAAATCGTGTTTGATGCACTCTGTTAGTGAAATTCTTTGCAGTTATGCTTAAACTCGATGATTTGGAACCAATTTCAGCAAGTTTCAAGCATGAAATTGAAAAAAAAACATTTTTCTGAAACAAGCTCTAAATCGTGTTTGATGCACTCTGTTAGTGAAATTCTTTGCAGTTATGCTTAAACTCGATGATTTGGAACCAATTTCAGCAAGTTTCAAGCATGAAATTGAAAAAAAAACACTTTTTCTGAAACAAGCTCTAAATCGTGTTTGATGCACTTTGTTAGTGAAATTCTTTGCAGTTATGCTTAAACTCGACGATTTGGAACCAATTTCAGCAAGTTTCAAGCATGAAATTGAAAAAAAAACACTTTTTCTGAAACAAACTCTAAATCGTGTTTGATGCACCCTGTTATGCTTAAACTCGATGATTTGGAACCAATTTCAGCAAGTTTCAAGCATGAAATTGATAAAAAAAACACTTTTTCTGAAACAAGCTCTAAATCGTGTTTGATGCACTTTGTTAGTGAAATTCTTTGCAGTTATGCTTAAACTCGATGATTTGGAACCAATTTCAGCAAGTTTCAAGCATGAAATTGAAAAAAAAACACTTTTTCTGAAACAAGCTCTAAATCGTGTTTGATGCACTTTGTTAGTGAAATTCTTTGCAGTTATGCTTAAACTCGATGATTTGGAACCAATTTCAGCAAGTTTCAAGCATGAAATTGAAAAAAAAAAACTTTTTCTGAAACAAGCTCTAAATCGTGTTTGATGCACTTTGTTAGTGAAATTCTTTGCAGTTATGCTTAAACTCGATGATTTGGAACCAATTTCAGCAAGTTTCAAGCATGAAATTGAAAAAAAACCACTTTTTCTGAAACAAGCTCTAAATCGTGTTTGATGCACTCTGTTAGTGAAATTCTTTGCAGTTATGCTTAAACTCGATGATTTGGAACCAACTTCAGCAAGTTTCAAGCATGAAATTGAAAAAAAAACACTTTTTCTGAAACAAGCTCTAAATCGTGTTTGATGCACTCTGTTAGTGAAATTCTTTGCAGTTATGCTTAAACTCGATGATTTGGAACCAATTTCAGCAAGTTTCAAGCATGAAATTGAAAAAAAAAACACTTTTTCTGAAACAAGCTCTAAATCGTGTTTGATGCACCCTGTTATGCTTAAACTCGATGATTTGGAACCAATTTCAGCAAGTTTCAAGCATGAAATTGATAAAAAAACACTTTTTCTGAAACAAGCTCTAAATCGTGTTTGATGCACTTTGTTAGTGAAATTCTTTGCAGTTATGCTTAAACTCGATGATTTGGAACCAATTTCAGCAAGTTTCAAGCATGAAATTGAAAAAAAAACACTTTCTGAAACAAGCTCTAAATCGTGTTTGATGCACTTTGTTAGTGAAATTCTTTGCAGTTATGCTTAAACTCGATGATTTGGAACCAATTTCAGCAAGTTTCAAGCATGAAATTGAAAAAAAAACACTTTTTCTGAAACAAGCTCTAAATCGTGTTTGATGCACTCTGTTAGTGAAATTCTTGCAGTTATGCTTAAACTCGATGATTTGTAACCAATTTCAGCAAGTTTCAAGCATGAAATTGAAAAAAAAACACTTTTTCTGAAACAAGCTCTAAATCGTGTTTGATGCACTCTGTTAGTGAAATTCTTTGCAGTTATGCTTAAACTCGATGATTTGGAACCAATTTCAGCAAGTTTCAAGCATGAAATTGAAAAAAAAAAACTTTTTCTGAAACAAGCTCTAAATCGTGTTTGATGCACTCTGTTAGTGAAATTCTTTGCAGTTATGCTTAAACTCGATGATTTGGAACCAATTTCAGCAAGTTTCAAGCATGAAATTGAAAAAAAAAACATTTTCTGAAACAAGCTCTAAATCGTGTTTGATGCACTCTGTTAGTGAAATTCTTTGCAGTTATGCTTAAACTCGATGATTTGGAACCAATTTCAGCAAGTTTCAAGCATGAAATTGAAAAAAAAACACTTTTTCTGAAACAAGCTCTAAATCGTGTTTGATGCACTTTGTTAGTGAAATTCTTTGCAGTTATGCTTAAACTCGACGATTTGGAACCAATTTCAGCAAGTTTCAAGCATGAAATTGAAAAAAAAACACTTTTTCTGAAACAAACTCTAAATCGTGTTTGATGCACCCTGTTATGCTTAAACTCGATGATTTGGAACCAATTTCAGCAAGTTTCAAGCATGAAATTGAAAAAAAAACACTTTTTCTGAAACAAGCTCTAAATCGTGTTTGATGCACTCTGTTAGTGAAATTCTTTGCAGTTATGCTTAAACTCGATGATTTGGAACCAATTTCAGCAAGTTTCAAGCATGAAATTGAAAAAAAAACACTTTTTCTGAAACAAACTCTAAATCGTGTTTGATGCACCCTGTTATGCTTAAACTCGATGATTTGGAACCAATTTCAGCAAGTTTCAAGCATGAAATTGAAAAAAAACCACTTTTTCTGAAACAAGCTCTAAATCGTGTTTGATGCACTCTGTTAGTGAAATTCTTTGCAGTTATGCTTAAACTCGATGATTTGGAACCAACTTCAGCAAGTTTCAAGCATGAAATTGAAAAAAAAACACTTTTTCTGAAACAAGCTCTAAATCGTGTTTGATGCACTCTGTTAGTGAAATTCTTTGCAGTTATGCTTAAACTCGATGATTTGGAACCAATTTCAGCAAGTTTCAAGCATGAAATTGAAAAAAAAAACACTTTTTCTGAAACAAGCTCTAAATCGTGTTTGATGCACCCTGTTATGCTTAAACTCGATGATTTGGAACCAATTTCAGCAAGTTTCAAGCATGAAATTGATAAAAAAACACTTTTTCTGAAACAAGCTCTAAATCGTGTTTGATGCACTTTGTTAGTGAAATTCTTTGCAGTTATGCTTAAACTCGATGATTTGGAACCAATTTCAGCAAGTTTCAAGCATGAAATTGAAAAAAAAACACTTTCTGAAACAAGCTCTAAATCGTGTTTGATGCACTTTGTTAGTGAAATTCTTTGCAGTTATGCTTAAACTCGATGATTTGGAACCAATTTCAGCAAGTTTCAAGCATGAAATTGAAAAAAAAAAACTTTTTCTGAAACAAGCTCTAAATCGTGTTTGATGCACTCTGTTAGTGAAATTCTTGCAGTTATGCTTAAACTCGGTGATTTGTAACCAATTTCAGCAAGTTTCAAGCATGAAATTGAAAAAAAAACACTTTTTCTGAAACAAGCTCTAAATCGTGTTTGATGCACTCTGTTAGTGAAATTCTTTGCAGTTATGCTTAAACTCGATGATTTGGAACCAATTTCAGCAAGTTTCAAGCATGAAATTGAAAAAAAAAAACTTTTTCTGAAACAAGCTCTAAATCGTGTTTGATGCACTCTGTTAGTGAAATTCTTTGCAGTTATGCTTAAACTCGATGATTTGGAACCAATTTCAGCAAGTTTCAAGCATGAAATTGAAAAAAAAACATTTTTCTGAAACAAGCTCTAAATCGTGTTTGATGCACTCTGTTAGTGAAATTCTTTGCAGTTATGCTTAAACTCGATGATTTGGAACCAATTTCAGCAAGTTTCAAGCATGAAATTGAAAAAAAAACACTTTTTCTGAAACAAGCTCTAAATCGTGTTTGATGCACTTTGTTAGTGAAATTCTTTGCAGTTATGCTTAAACTCGACGATTTGGAACCAATTTCAGCAAGTTTCAAGCATGAAATTGAAAAAAAAACACTTTTTCTGAAACAAACTCTAAATCGTGTTTGATGCACCCTGTTATGCTTAAACTCGATGATTTGGAACCAATTTCAGCAAGTTTCAAGCATGAAATTGAAAAAAAAACACTTTTTCTGAAACAAGCTCTAAATCGTGTTTGATGCACTCTGTTAGTGAAATTCTTTGCAGTTATGCTTAAACTCGATGATTTGGAACCAATTTCAGCAAGTTTCAAGCATGAAATTGAAAAAAAAACACTTTTTCTGAAACAAACTCTAAATCGTGTTTGATGCACCCTGTTATGCTTAAACTCGATGATTTGGAACCAATTTCAGCAAGTTTCAAGCATGAAATTGAAAAAAAAACACTTTTTCTGAAACAAGCTCTAAATCGTGTTTGATGCACTCTGTTAGTGAAATTCTTTGCAGTTATGCTTAAACTCGATGATTTGGAACCAATTTCAGCAAGTTTCAAGCATGAAATTGAAAAAAAAACATTTTTCTGAAACAAGCTCTAAATCGTGTTTGATGCACTCTGTTAGTGAAATTCTTTGCAGTTATGCTTAAACTCGATGATTTGGAACCAATTTCAGCAAGTTTCAAGCATGAAATTGAAAAAAAAACACTTTTTCTGAAACAAGCTCTAAATCGTGTTTGATGCACTTTGTTAGTGAAATTCTTTGCAGTTATGCTTAAACTCGACGATTTGGAACCAATTTCAGCAAGTTTCAAGCATGAAATTGAAAAAAAAACACTTTTTCTGAAACAAACTCTAAATCGTGTTTGATGCACCCTGTTATGCTTAAACTCGATGATTTGGAACCAATTTCAGCAAGTTTCAAGCATGAAATTGAAAAAAAAACACTTTTTCTGAAACAAGCTCTAAATCGTGTTTGATGCACTTTGTTAGTGAAATTCTTTGCAGTTATGCTTAAACTCGATGATTTGGAACCAATTTCAGCAAGTTTCAAGCATGAAATTGAAAAAAAAAAACTTTTTCTGAAACAAGCTCTAAATCGTGTTTGATGCACTTTGTTAGTGAAATTCTTTGCAGTTATGCTTAAACTCGACGATTTGGAACCAATTTCAGCAAGTTTCAAGCATGAAATTGAAAAAAAAACACTTTTTCTGAAACAAACTCTAAATCGTGTTTGATGCACCCTGTTATGCTTAAACTCGATGATTTGGAACCAATTTCAGCAAGTTTCAAGCATGAAATTGAAAAAAAAACACTTTTTCTGAAACAAGCTCTAAATCGTGTTTGATGCACTCTGTTAGTGAAATTCTTTGCAGTTATGCTTAAACTCGATGATTTGGAACCAATTTCAGCAAGTTTCAAGCATGAAATTGAAAAAAAAACACTTTTTCTGAAACAAACTCTAAATCGTGTTTGATGCACCCTGTTATGCTTAAACTCGATGATTTGGAACCAATTTCAGCAAGTTTCAAGCATGAAATTGAAAAAAAAACACTTTTTCTGAAACAAGCTCTAAATCGTGTTTGATGCACTCTGTTAGTGAAATTCTTTGCAGTTATGCTTAAACTCGATGATTTGGAACCAATTTCAGCAAGTTTCAAGCATGAAATTGAAAAAAAAACATTTTTCTGAAACAAGCTCTAAATCGTGTTTGATGCACTCTGTTAGTGAAATTCTTTGCAGTTATGCTTAAACTCGATGATTTGGAACCAATTTCAGCAAGTTTCAAGCATGAAATTGAAAAAAAAACACTTTTTCTGAAACAAGCTCTAAATCGTGTTTGATGCACTTTGTTAGTGAAATTCTTTGCAGTTATGCTTAAACTCGACGATTTGGAACCAATTTCAGCAAGTTTCAAGCATGAAATTGAAAAAAAAACACTTTTTCTGAAACAAACTCTAAATCGTGTTTGATGCACCCTGTTATGCTTAAACTCGATGATTTGGAACCAATTTCAGCAAGTTTCAAGCATGAAATTGAAAAAAAAACACTTTTTCTGAAACAAGCTCTAAATCGTGTTTGATGCACTTTGTTAGTGAAATTCTTTGCAGTTATGCTTAAACTCGATGATTTGGAACCAATTTCAGCAAGTTTCAAGCATGAAATTGAAAAAAAAAAACTTTTTCTGAAACAAGCTCTAAATCGTGTTTGATGCACTTTGTTAGTGAAATTCTTTGCAGTTATGCTTAAACTCGACGATTTGGAACCAATTTCAGCAAGTTTCAAGCATGAAATTGAAAAAAAAACACTTTTTCTGAAACAAACTCTAAATCGTGTTTGATGCACCCTGTTATGCTTAAACTCGATGATTTGGAACCAATTTCAGCAAGTTTCAAGCATGAAATTGAAAAAAAAACACTTTTTCTGAAACAAGCTCTAAATCGTGTTTGATGCACTCTGTTAGTGAAATTCTTTGCAGTTATGCTTAAACTCGATGATTTGGAACCAATTTCAGCAAGTTTCAAGCATGAAATTGAAAAAAAAACACTTTTTCTGAAACAAACTCTAAATCGTGTTTGATGCACCCTGTTATGCTTAAACTCGATGATTTGGAACCAATTTCAGCAAGTTTCAAGCATGAAATTGAAAAAAAAACACTTTTTCTGAAACAAGCTCTAAATCGTGTTTGATGCACTCTGTTAGTGAAATTCTTTGCAGTTATGCTTAAACTCGATGATTTGGAACCAATTTCAGCAAGTTTCAAGCATGAAATTGAAAAAAAAACACTTTTTCTGAAACAAGCTCTAAATCGTGTTTGATGCACTCTGTTAGTGAAATTCTTTGCAGTTATGCTTAAACTCGATGATTTGGAACCAATTTCAGCAAGTTTCAAGCATGAAATTGAAAAAAAAACACTTTTTCTGAAACAAGCTCTAAATCGTGTTTGATGCACTTTGTTAGTGAAATTCTTTGCAGTTATGCTTAAACTCGACGATTTGGAACCAATTTCAGCAAGTTTCAAGCATGAAATTGAAAAAAAAACACTTTTTCTGAAACAAACTCTAAATCGTGTTTGATGCACCCTGTTATGCTTAAACTCGATGATTTGGAACCAATTTCAGCAAGTTTCAAGCATGAAATTGAAAAAAAAACACTTTTTCTGAAACAAGCTCTAAATCGTGTTTGATGCACTTTGTTAGTGAAATTCTTTGCAGTTATGCTTAAACTCGATGATTTGGAACCAATTTCAGCAAGTTTCAAGCATGAAATTGAAAAAAAAAAACTTTTTCTGAAACAAGCTCTAAATCGTGTTTGATGCACTTTGTTAGTGAAATTCTTTGCAGTTATGCTTAAACTCGATGATTTGGAACCAATTTCAGCAAGTTTCAAGCATGAAATTGAAAAAAAACCACTTTTTCTGAAACAAGCTCTAAATCGTGTTTGATGCACTCTGTTAGTGAAATTCTTTGCAGTTATGCTTAAACTCGATGATTTGGAACCAACTTCAGCAAGTTTCAAGCATGAAATTGAAAAAAAAACACTTTTTCTGAAACAAGCTCTAAATCGTGTTTGATGCACTCTGTTAGTGAAATTCTTTGCAGTTATGCTTAAACTCGATGATTTGGAACCAATTTCAGCAAGTTTCAAGCATGAAATTGAAAAAAAAAACACTTTTTCTGAAACAAGCTCTAAATCGTGTTTGATGCACCCTGTTATGCTTAAACTCGATGATTTGGAACCAATTTCAGCAAGTTTCAAGCATGAAATTGATAAAAAAACACTTTTTCTGAAACAAGCTCTAAATCGTGTTTGATGCACTTTGTTAGTGAAATTCTTTGCAGTTATGCTTAAACTCGATGATTTGGAACCAATTTCAGCAAGTTTCAAGCATGAAATTGAAAAAAAAACACTTTCTGAAACAAGCTCTAAATCGTGTTTGATGCACTTTGTTAGTGAAATTCTTTGCAGTTATGCTTAAACTCGATGATTTGGAACCAATTTCAGCAAGTTTCAAGCATGAAATTGAAAAAAAAACACTTTTTCTGAAACAAGCTCTAAATCGTGTTTGATGCACTCTGTTAGTGAAATTCTTGCAGTTATGCTTAAACTCGATGATTTGTAACCAATTTCAGCAAGTTTCAAGCATGAAATTGAAAAAAAAACACTTTTTCTGAAACAAGCTCTAAATCGTGTTTGATGCACTCTGTTAGTGAAATTCTTTGCAGTTATGCTTAAACTCGATGATTTGGAACCAATTTCAGCAAGTTTCAAGCATGAAATTGAAAAAAAAAAACTTTTTCTGAAACAAGCTCTAAATCGTGTTTGATGCACTCTGTTAGTGAAATTCTTTGCAGTTATGCTTAAACTCGATGATTTGGAACCAATTTCAGCAAGTTTCAAGCATGAAATTGAAAAAAAAACATTTTTCTGAAACAAGCTCTAAATCGTGTTTGATGCACTCTGTTAGTGAAATTCTTTGCAGTTATGCTTAAACTCGATGATTTGGAACCAATTTCAGCAAGTTTCAAGCATGAAATTGAAAAAAAAACACTTTTTCTGAAACAAGCTCTAAATCGTGTTTGATGCACTTTGTTAGTGAAATTCTTTGCAGTTATGCTTAAACTCGACGATTTGGAACCAATTTCAGCAAGTTTCAAGCATGAAATTGAAAAAAAAACACTTTTTCTGAAACAAACTCTAAATCGTGTTTGATGCACCCTGTTATGCTTAAACTCGATGATTTGGAACCAATTTCAGCAAGTTTCAAGCATGAAATTGAAAAAAAAACACTTTTTCTGAAACAAGCTCTAAATCGTGTTTGATGCACTCTGTTAGTGAAATTCTTTGCAGTTATGCTTAAACTCGATGATTTGAAACCAATTTCAGCAAGTTTCAAGCATGAAATTGAAAAAAAAACACTTTTTCTGAAACAAACTCTAAATCGTGTTTGATGCACCCTGTTATGCTTAAACTCGATGATTTGGAACCAATTTCAGCAAGTTTCAAGCATGAAATTGAAAAAAAAACACTTTTTCTGAAACAAGCTCTAAATCGTGTTTGATGCACTCTGTTAGTGAAATTCTTTGCAGTTATGCTTAAACTCGATGATTTGGAACCAATTTCAGCAAGTTTCAAGCATGAAATTGAAAAAAAAACATTTTTCTGAAACAAGCTCTAAATCGTGTTTGATGCACTTTGTTAGTGAAATTCTTTGCAGTTATGCTTAAACTCGATGATTTGGAACCAATTTCAGCAAGTTTCAAGCATGAAATTGAAAAAAAACCACTTTTTCTGAAACAAGCTCTAAATCGTGTTTGATGCACTCTGTTAGTGAAATTCTTTGCAGTTATGCTTAAACTCGATGATTTGGAACCAACTTCAGCAAGTTTCAAGCATGAAATTGAAAAAAAAAAACTTTTTCTGAAACAAGCTCTAAATCGTGTTTGATGCACTCTGTTAGTGAAATTCTTTCCAGTTCTGCTTAAACTCGATGATTTGGAACCAATTTCAGCAAGTTTCAAGCATGAAATTGAAAAAAAAAACACTTTTTCTGAAACAAGCTCTAAATCGTGTTTGATGCACCCTGTTATGCTTAAACTCGATGATTTGGAACCAATTTCAGCAAGTTTCAAGCATGAAATTGATAAAAAAACACTTTTTCTGAAACAAGCTCTAAATCGTGTTTGATGCACTTTGTTAGTGAAATTCTTTGCAGTTATGCTTAAACTCGATGATTTGGAACCAATTTCAGCAAGTTTCAAGCATGAAATTGAAAAAAAAACACTTTTCTGAAACAAGCTCTAAATCGTGTTTGATGCACTTTGTTAGTGAAATTCTTTGCAGTTATGCTTAAACTCGATGATTTGGAACCAATTTCAGCAAGTTTCAAGCATGAAATTGAAAAAAAAACACTTTTTCTGAAACAAGCTCTAAATCGTGTTTGATGCACTCTGTTAGTGAAATTCTTGCAGTTATGCTTAAACTCGATGATTTGTAACCAATTTCAGCAAGTTTCAAGCATGAAATTGAAAAAAAAACACTTTTTCTGAAACAAGCTCTAAATCGTGTTTGATGCACTCTGTTAGTGAAATTCTTTGCAGTTATGCTTAAACTCGATGATTTGGAACCAATTTCAGCAAGTTTCAAGCATGAAATTGAAAAAAAAAAACTTTTTCTGAAACAAGCTCTAAATCGTGTTTGATGCACTCTGTTAGTGAAATTCTTTGCAGTTATGCTTAAACTCGATGATTTGGAACCAATTTCAGCAAGTTTCAAGCATGAAATTGAAAAAAAAACACTTTTTCTGAAACAAGCTCTAAATCGTGTTTGATGCACTCTGTTAGTGAAATTCTTTGCAGTTATGCTTAAACTCGATGATTTGGAACCAATTTCAGCAAGTTTCAAGCATGAAATTGAAAAAAAAACACTTTTTCTGAAACAAGCTCTAAATCGTGTTTGATGCACTCTGTTAGTGAAATTCTTTGCAGTTATGCTTAAACTCGATGATTTGGAACCAATTTCAGCAAGTTTCAAGCATGAAATTGAAAAAAAAACATTTTTCTGAAACAAGCTCTAAATCGTGTTTGATGCACTCTGTTAGTGAAATTCTTTGCAGTTATGCTTAAACTCGATGATTTGGAACCAATTTCAGCAAGTTTCAAGCATGAAATTGAAAAAAAAACACTTTTTCTGAAACAAGCTCTAAATCGTGTTTGATGCACTTTGTTAGTGAAATTCTTTGCAGTTATGCTTAAACTCGACGATTTGGAACCAATTTCAGCAAGTTTCAAGCATGAAATTGAAAAAAAAACACTTTTTCTGAAACAAACTCTAAATCGTGTTTGATGCACCCTGTTATGCTTAAACTCGATGATTTGGAACCAATTTCAGCAAGTTTCAAGCATGAAATTGAAAAAAAAACACTTTTTCTGAAACAAGCTCTAAATCGTGTTTGATGCACTCTGTTAGTGAAATTCTTTGCAGTTATGCTTAAACTCGATGATTTGGAACCAATTTCAGCAAGTTTCAAGCATGAAATTGAAAAAAAAACACTTTTTCTGAAACAAACTCTAAATCGTGTTTGATGCACCCTGTTATGCTTAAACTCGATGATTTGGAACCAATTTCAGCAAGTTTCAAGCATGAAATTGAAAAAAAAACACTTTTTCTGAAACAATCTCTAAATCGTGTTTGATGCACTCTGTTAGTGAAATTCTTTGCAGTTATGCTTAAACTCGATGATTTGGAACCAATTTCAGCAAGTTTCAAGCATGAAATTGAAAAAAAAAACACTTTTTCTGAAACAAGCTCTAAATCGTGTTTGATGCACTCTGTTAGTGAAATTCTTTGCAGTTATGCTTAAACTCGATGATTTGGAACCAATTTCAGCAAGTTTCAAGCATGAAATTGAAAAAAAAACACTTTTTCTGAAACAAGCTCTAAATCGTGTTTGATGCACTTTGTTAGTGAAATTCTTTGCAGTTATGCTTAAACTCGATGATTTGGAACCAATTTCAGCAAGTTTCAAGCATGAAATTGAAAAAAAAACACTTTTTCTGAAACAAGCTCTAAATCGTGTTTGATGCACTCTGTTAGTGAAATTCTTGCAGTTATGCTTAAACTCGATGATTTGAAACCAATTTCAGCAAGTTTCAAGCATGAAATTGAAAAAAAAACACTTTTTCTGAAACAAGCTCTAAATCGTGTTTGATGCACTTTGTTAGTGAAATTCTTTGCAGTTATGCTTAAACTCGATGATTTGGAACCAATTTCAGCAAGTTTCAAGCATGAAATTGAAAAAAAAACACTTTTTCTGAAACAATCTCTAAATCGTGTTTGATGCACTCTGTTAGTGAAATTCTTTGCAGTTATGCTTAAACTCGATGATTTGGAACCAATTTCAGCAAGTTTCAAGCATGAAATTGAAAAAAAAACACTTTTTCTGAAACAAGCTCTAAATCGTGTTTGATGCACTCTGTTAGTGAAATTCTTTGCAGTTATGCTTAAACTCGATGATTTGGAACCAATTTCAGCAAGTTTCAAGCATGAAATTGAAAAAAAAAAACTTTTTCTGAAACAAGCTCTAAATCGTGTTTGATGCACTTTGTTAGTGAAATTCTTTGCAGTTATGCTTAAACTCGATGATTTGGAACCAATTTCAGCAAGTTTCAAGCATGAAATTGAAAAAAAAAAACTTTTTCTGAAACAAGCTCTAAATCGTGTTTGATGCACTCTGTTAGTGAAATTCTTTGCAGTTATGCTTAAACTCGATGATTTGGAACCAATTTCAGCAAGTTTCAAGCATGAAATTGAAAAAAAAACACTTTTTCTGAAACAAGCTCTAAATCGTGTTTGATGCACTCTGTTAGTGAAATTCTTTGCAGTTATGC
This sequence comes from Salvelinus fontinalis, assembly GCF_029448725.1. NCBI lineage: Eukaryota > Metazoa > Chordata > Actinopteri > Salmoniformes > Salmonidae > Salvelinus > Salvelinus fontinalis. The sequence continues at coordinate 19,256 of NW_026601393.1, forward strand.
TTAAACTCGATGATTTGTAACCAATTTCAGCAAGTTTCAAGCATGAAATTGAAAAAAAAACACTTTTTCTGAAACAAGCTCTAAATCGTGTTTGATGCACTCTGTTAGTGAAATTCTTTGCAGTTATGCTTAAACTCGATGATTTGGAACCAATTTCAGCAAGTTTCAAGCATGAAATTGAAAAAAAAACACTTTTTCTGAAACAAGCTCTAAATCGTGTTTGATGCACTTTGTTAGTGAAATTCTTTGCAGTTATGCTTAAACTCGACGATTTGGAACCAATTTCAGCAAGTTTCAAGCATGAAATTGAAAAAAAAACACTTTTTCTGAAACAAACTCTAAATCGTGTTTGATGCACCCTGTTATGCTTAAACTCGATGATTTGGAACCAATTTCAGCAAGTTTCAAGCATGAAATTGAAAAAAAAACCACTTTTTCTGAAACAAGCTCTAAATCGTGTTTGATGCACTCTGTTAGTGAAATTCTTTGCAGTTATGCTTAAACTCGATGATTTGGAACCAATTTCAGCAAGTTTCAAGCATGAAATTGAAAAAAAAAACACTTTTTCTGAAACAAGCTCTAAATCGTGTTTGATGCACTCTGTTAGTGAAATTCTTTGCAGTTATGCTTAAACTCGATGATTTGGAACCAATTTCAGCAAGTTTCAAGCATGAAATTGAAAAAAAAACACTTTTTCTGAAACAAGCTCTAAATCGTGTTTGATGCACTCTGTTAGTGAAATTCTTGCAGTTATGCTTAAACTCGATGATTTGGAACCAATTTCAGCAAGTTTCAAGCATGAAATTGAAAAAAAAAACACTTTTTCTGAAACAAGCTCTAAATCGTGTTTGATGCACTTTGTTAGTGAAATTCTTTGCAGTTATGCTTAAACTCGATGATTTGGAACCAATTTCAGCAAGTTTCAAGCATGAAATTGAAAAAAAAAAACTTTTTCTGAAACAAGCTCTAAATCGTGTTTGATGCACTCTGTTAGTGAAATTCTTTGCAGTTATGCTTAAACTCGATGATTTGGAACCAATTTCAGCAAGTTTCAAGCATGAAATTGAAAAAAAAACACTTTTTCTGAAACAAGCTCTAAATCGTGTTTGATGCACTTTGTTAGTGAAATTCTTTGCAGTTATGCTTAAACTCGATGATTTGGAACCAATTTCAGCAAGTTTCAAGCATGAAATTGAAAAAAAAACACTTTTTCTGAAACAAGCTCTAAATCGTGTTTGATGCACTCTGTTAGTGAAATTCTTTGCAGTTATGCTTAAACTCGATGATTTGAAACCAATTTCAGCAAGTTTCAAGCATGAAATTGAAAAAAAAACACTTTTTCTGAAACAAGCTCTAAATCGTGTTTGATGCACTTTGTTAGTGAAATTCTTTGCAGTTATGCTTAAACTCGATGATTTGGAACCAATTTCAGCAAGTTTCAAGCATGAAATTGAAAAAAAAACACTTTTTCTGAAACAATCTCTAAATCGTGTTTGATGCACTCTGTTAGTGAAATTCTTTGCAGTTATGCTTAAACTCGATGATTTGGAACCAATTTCAGCAAGTTTCAAGCATGAAATTGAAAAAAAAACACTTTTTCTGAAACAAGCTCTAAATCGTGTTTGATGCACTCTGTTAGTGAAATTCTTTGCAGTTATGCTTAAACTCGATGATTTGGAACCAATTTCAGCAAGTTTCAAGCATGAAATTGAAAAAAAAAAACTTTTTCTGAAACAAGCTCTAAATCGTGTTTGATGCACTTTGTTAGTGAAATTCTTTGCAGTTATGCTTAAACTCGATGATTTGGAACCAATTTCAGCAAGTTTCAAGCATGAAATTGAAAAAAAAAAACTTTTTCTGAAACAAGCTCTAAATCGTGTTTGATGCACTCTGTTAGTGAAATTCTTTGCAGTTATGCTTAAACTCGATGATTTGGAACCAATTTCAGCAAGTTTCAAGCATGAAATTGAAAAAAAAACACTTTTTCTGAAACAAGCTCTAAATCGTGTTTGATGCACTCTGTTAGTGAAATTCTTTGCAGTTATGCTTAAACTCGATGATTTGTAACCAATTTCAGCAAGTTTCAAGCATGAAATTGAAAAAAAAACACTTTTTCTGAAACAAGCTCTAAATCGTGTTTGATGCACTCTGTTAGTGAAATTCTTTGCAGTTATGCTTAAACTCGATGATTTGGAACCAATTTCAGCAAGTTTCAAGCATGAAATTGAAAAAAAAACACTTTTTCTGAAACAAGCTCTAAATCGTGTTTGATGCACTTTGTTAGTGAAATTCTTTGCAGTTATGCTTAAACTCGATGATTTGGAACCAATTTCAGCAAGTTTCAAGCATGAAATTGAAAAAAAAACACTTTTTCTGAAACAAGCTCTAAATCGTGTTTGATGCACTCTGTTAGTGAAATTCTTGCAGTTATGCTTAAACTCGATGATTTGAAACCAATTTCAGCAAGTTTCAAGCATGAAATTGAAAAAAAAACACTTTTTCTGAAACAAGCTCTAAATCGTGTTTGATGCACTTTGTTAGTGAAATTCTTTGCAGTTATGCTTAAACTCGATGATTTGGAACCAATTTCAGCAAGTTTCAAGCATGAAATTGAAAAAAAAACACTTTTTCTGAAACAATCTCTAAATCGTGTTTGATGCACTCTGTTAGTGAAATTCTTTGCAGTTATGCTTAAACTCGATGATTTGGAACCAATTTCAGCAAGTTTCAAGCATGAAATTGAAAAAAAAACACGTTTTCTGAAACAAGCTCTAAATCGTGTTTGATGCACTCTGTTAGTGAAATTCTTTGCAGTTATGCTTAAACTCGATGATTTGGAACCAATTTCAGCAAGTTTCAAGCATGAAATTGAAAAAAAAAAACTTTTTCTGAAACAAGCTCTAAATCGTGTTTGATGCACTTTGTTAGTGAAATTCTTTGCAGTTATGCTTAAACTCGATGATTTGGAACCAATTTCAGCAAGTTTCAAGCATGAAATTGAAAAAAAAAAACTTTTTCTGAAACAAGCTCTAAATCGTGTTTGATGCACTCTGTTAGTGAAATTCTTTGCAGTTATGCTTAAACTCGATGATTTGGAACCAATTTCAGCAAGTTTCAAGCATGAAATTGAAAAAAAAACACTTTTTCTGAAACAAGCTCTAAATCGTGTTTGATGCACTCTGTTAGTGAAATTCTTTGCAGTTATGCTTAAACTCGATGATTTGTAACCAATTTCAGCAAGTTTCAAGCATGAAATTGAAAAAAAAACACTTTTTCTGAAACAAGCTCTAAATCGTGTTTGATGCACTCTGTTAGTGAAATTCTTTGCAGTTATGCTTAAACTCGATGATTTGGAACCAATTTCAGCAAGTTTCAAGCATGAAATTGAAAAAAAAACACTTTTTCTGAAACAAGCTCTAAATCGTGTTTGATGCACTTTGTTAGTGAAATTCTTTGCAGTTATGCTTAAACTCGACGATTTGGAACCAATTTCAGCAAGTTTCAAGCATGAAATTGAAAAAAAAACACTTTTTCTGAAACAAACTCTAAATCGTGTTTGATGCACCCTGTTATGCTTAAACTCGATGATTTGGAACCAATTTCAGCAAGTTTCAAGCATGAAATTGAAAAAAAAACACTTTTTCTGAAACAAGCTCTAAATCGTGTTTGATGCACTCTGTTAGTGAAATTCTTTGCAGTTATGCTTAAACTCGATGATTTGGAACCAATTTCAGCAAGTTTCAAGCATGAAATTGAAAAAAAAACACTTTTTCTGAAACAAACTCTAAATCGTGTTTGATGCACCCTGTTATGCTTAAACTCGATGATTTGGAACCAATTTCAGCAAGTTTCAAGCATGAAATTGAAAAAAAAACACTTTTTCTGAAACAAGCTCTAAATCGTGTTTGATGCACTCTGTTAGTGAAATTCTTTGCAGTTATGCTTAAACTCGATGATTTGGAACCAATTTCAGCAAGTTTCAAGCATGAAATTGAAAAAAAAACACTTTTTCTGAAACAAGCTCTAAATCGTGTTTGATGCACTCTGTTAGTGAAATTCTTTGCAGTTATGCTTAAACTCGATGATTTGGAACCAATTTCAGCAAGTTTCAAGCATGAAATTGAAAAAAAAAAACTTTTTCTGAAACAAGCTCTAAATCGTGTTTGATGCACTTTGTTAGTGAAATTCTTTGCAGTTATGCTTAAACTCGATGATTTGGAACCAATTTCAGCAAGTTTCAAGCATGAAATTGAAAAAAAAAAACTTTTTCTGAAACAAGCTCTAAATCGTGTTTGATGCACTCTGTTAGTGAAATTCTTTGCAGTTATGCTTAAACTCGATGATTTGGAACCAATTTCAGCAAGTTTCAAGCATGAAATTGAAAAAAAAACACTTTTTCTGAAACAAGCTCTAAATCGTGTTTGATGCACTCTGTTAGTGAAATTCTTTGCAGTTATGCTTAAACTCGATGATTTGTAACCAATTTCAGCAAGTTTCAAGCATGAAATTGAAAAAAAAAACACTTTTTCTGAAACAAGCTCTAAATCGTGTTTGATGCACTCTGTTAGTGAAATTCTTTGCAGTTATGCTTAAACTCGATGATTTGGAACCAATTTCAGCAAGTTTCAAGCATGAAATTGAAAAAAAAACACTTTTTCTGAAACAAGCTCTAAATCGTGTTTGATGCACTTTGTTAGTGAAATTCTTTGCAGTTATGCTTAAACTCGATGATTTGGAACCAATTTCAGCAAGTTTCAAGCATGAAATTGAAAAAAAAACACTTTTTCTGAAACAAGCTCTAAATCGTGTTTGATGCACTCTGTTAGTGAAATTCTTGCAGTTATGCTTAAACTCGATGATTTGAAACCAATTTCAGCAAGTTTCAAGCATGAAATTGAAAAAAAAACACTTTTTCTGAAACAAGCTCTAAATCGTGTTTGATGCACTTTGTTAGTGAAATTCTTTGCAGTTATGCTTAAACTCGATGATTTGGAACCAATTTCAGCAAGTTTCAAGCATGAAATTGAAAAAAAAACACTTTTTCTGAAACAATCTCTAAATCGTGTTTGATGCACTCTGTTAGTGAAATTCTTTGCAGTTATGCTTAAACTCGATGATTTGGAACCAATTTCAGCAAGTTTCAAGCATGAAATTGAAAAAAAAACACGTTTTCTGAAACAAGCTCTAAATCGTGTTTGATGCACTCTGTTAGTGAAATTCTTTGCAGTTATGCTTAAACTCGATGATTTGGAACCAATTTCAGCAAGTTTCAAGCATGAAATTGAAAAAAAAAAACTTTTTCTGAAACAAGCTCTAAATCGTGTTTGATGCACTTTGTTAGTGAAATTCTTTGCAGTTATGCTTAAACTCGATGATTTGGAACCAATTTCAGCAAGTTTCAAGCATGAAATTGAAAAAAAAAAACTTTTTCTGAAACAAGCTCTAAATCGTGTTTGATGCACTCTGTTAGTGAAATTCTTTGCAGTTATGCTTAAACTCGATGATTTGGAACCAATTTCAGCAAGTTTCAAGCATGAAATTGAAAAAAAAACACTTTTTCTGAAACAAGCTCTAAATCGTGTTTGATGCACTCTGTTAGTGAAATTCTTTGCAGTTATGCTTAAACTCGATGATTTGTAACCAATTTCAGCAAGTTTCAAGCATGAAATTGAAAAAAAAACACTTTTTCTGAAACAAGCTCTAAATCGTGTTTGATGCACTCTGTTAGTGAAATTCTTTGCAGTTATGCTTAAACTCGATGATTTGGAACCAATTTCAGCAAGTTTCAAGCATGAAATTGAAAAAAAAACACTTTTTCTGAAACAAGCTCTAAATCGTGTTTGATGCACTTTGTTAGTGAAATTCTTTGCAGTTATGCTTAAACTCGACGATTTGGAACCAATTTCAGCAAGTTTCAAGCATGAAATTGAAAAAAAAACACTTTTTCTGAAACAAACTCTAAATCGTGTTTGATGCACCCTGTTATGCTTAAACTCGATGATTTGGAACCAATTTCAGCAAGTTTCAAGCATGAAATTGAAAAAAAAACACTTTTTCTGAAACAAGCTCTAAATCGTGTTTGATGCACTCTGTTAGTGAAATTCTTTGCAGTTATGCTTAAACTCGATGATTTGGAACCAATTTCAGCAAGTTTCAAGCATGAAATTGAAAAAAAAACACTTTTTCTGAAACAAACTCTAAATCGTGTTTGATGCACCCTGTTATGCTTAAACTCGATGATTTGGAACCAATTTCAGCAAGTTTCAAGCATGAAATTGAAAAAAAAACACTTTTTCTGAAACAAGCTCTAAATCGTGTTTGATGCACTCTGTTAGTGAAATTCTTTGCAGTTATGCTTAAACTCGATGATTTGGAACCAATTTCAGCAAGTTTCAAGCATGAAATTGAAAAAAAAACACTTTTTCTGAAACAAGCTCTAAATCGTGTTTGATGCACTCTGTTAGTGAAATTCTTTGCAGTTATGCTTAAACTCGATGATTTGGAACCAATTTCAGCAAGTTTCAAGCATGAAATTGAAAAAAAAACACTTTTTCTGAAACAAGCTCTAAATCGTGTTTGATGCACTCTGTTAGTGAAATTCTTGCAGTTATGCTTAAACTCGATGATTTGGAACCAATTTCAGCAAGTTTCAAGCATGAAATTGAAAAAAAAACACTTTTTCTGAAACAAGCTCTAAATCGTGTTTGATGCACTTTGTTAGTGAAATTCTTTGCAGTTATGCTTAAACTCGATGATTTGGAACCAATTTCAGCAAGTTTCAAGCATGAAATTGAAAAAAAAACACTTTTTCTGAAACAAACTCTAAATCGTGTTTGATGCACCCTGTTATGCTTAACCTCTTGGAACTATAGGGGGTGCTGTTCCGCATTAGCATATTTGTGTCTCCAAATTAAACTGCCTCGTGCTAAATTCTTGATCGTACAATATGCATATTATTGTTATTATTGGATAGAAAACACCTTCTAGTTTCTATAGAAGTTGAAATTTTGTCTCTGAGTTGTACAGAACAATTTCTACAGCACTTTTCATGACAGGGTTCAGATTTCAATTTTTTTTACCTCTGATCTGGGGTCTGTTTTTAAGGCGACAGTGAATGCTATGAAGAAACCGACACTGCCTACGTCTTCCTCTGGGTGTCTGTACGTCATCACGCTTTCAATGGAATCGATGGGATATTCACAGCCAGTATAAAAGACCAAAATGTATAGAGACCGCCCTTTCTCGTCGTGCGCCTGAAGCGTGAAGGGCATCGGACCTGCCTCGTTCCAAATCGTTTTCTAACCAGCAATATTTCTCCGGTCATGTTTTCACTCGTTTTAGGTGTTAAAAACATCAAAATGTAGTTAATTTGAACCGTTTTATAGCAATTTATATCCGTTTAGTGCGATTTTAGAGGAATTTATTTGTTGTGCACTCTGAAACTTTGGACACGTTTTGGGGTGTCGGTCGTTGGTGGTGGACATTTCGAAGGACAGAGGACATCTATCGACCAAAAGACGTTTATAACATAGAAAGGATACATTGCCCAAGAATCTGATGGAAGAACACCTCAAAGTAAGCAATATTTAATATGATAAATCGTGTTTCTGTCGAAATATTTTAAACGCACATTTCGCCATTTTGTTTGGTATAGCTTCACTTGGCGAACCCTGTATTGAAAAGTAAGGATAATTTTAAAAATGTAAATCAGCGGTTGCATTAAGAACTAATTTGTCTTTCGATTCCTGTAAACCCTGTATTTTTTAGTCAAGTATATGATTAGCTATTAATTAAACCAGATCACTCTGAAAGATGGCGACCGACATTTTCAGGCTTGTTTTGCTACTATTTTCATTGTGTAACCACGGTTTTGTATGGCTAAATATGCACCTTTTCGAACAAACTGTATATGTATATTGTAAAATGATGTTACAGGAGTGTCATCGGAAGAATTCTGAGAAGGTTAGTGAAAAAATTAATATCTTTTGGCGATGTTGACTTTTATCGCTCACTTTGGCTAGAATCAATGCTGGGCTGCTATGTGCTATGTGCTACGCTAATATAACGATTTATTGTGTTTTCGCTGTAAGACACTTAGAAAATCTGAAATATTGTCTGTATTCACAGGATCTGTGTCTTTCGATTCGTGTATGCTGTGTATTTTTACGAAATGTTTGATGATTAGTAGTTAGGTAAACACGTTGCTCATTGTAATTATTCTAGTCCATTTGTGACGGTGGGTGCAATTGTAACCTATGGCAGCTACCTGAAATATGCACTTTTTTCTAACAAAACCTATCCCATACCATAAATATGTTATCAGACTGTCATCTAATGAGTTTTTTTGTTGGTTAGGGGCTATAAATATCTTAGTTTAGCCGAATTGGTGATGGCTACTGGTGTTGGTGGACAAATAAAAGATGGTGGATTATGCTAATGTGTTTTTAGGTAATAGATGTACATCTTTACATATTGTGTCTTCCCTGTAAAACATTTTAAAAATCGGAAATGGTGGCTTTATTCACAAGATCTGTATCTTTCATCTGGTGTCTTGGACTTGTGATTTAATGATATTTAGATGCTACTATCTACTTGTGAAGCTATGCTAGCTATGCTAAACAGTGTGTGGGGGGTGGGGGGTGCTCCCGGATCCGGGTTTCTGAGGCAGTAGAAGTTAAACTCGATGATTTGGAACCAATTTCAGCAAGTTTCAAGCATGAAATTGAAAAAAAAACACTTTTTCTGAAACAATCTCTAAATCGTGTTTGATGCACTCTGTTAGTGAAATTCTTTGCAGTTATGCTTAAACTCGATGATTTGGAACCAATTTCAGCAAGTTTCAAGCATGAAATTGAAAAAAAAACACTTTTTCTGAAACAAGCTCTAAATCGTGTTTGATGCACTCTGTTAGTGAAATTCTTTGCAGTTATGCTTAAACTCGATGATTTGGAACCAATTTCAGCAAGTTTCAAGCATGAAATTGAAAAAAAAACACTTTTTCTGAAACAAGCTCTAAATCGTGTTTGATGCACTCTGTTAGTGAAATTCTTTGCAGTTATGCTTAAACTCGATGATTTGGAACCAATTTCAGCAAGTTTCAAGCATGAAATTGAAAAAAAAACACTTTTTCTGAAACAAGCTCTAAATCGTGTTTGATGCACTCTGTTAGTGAAATTCTTTGCAGTTATGCTTAAACTCGATGATTTGGAACCAATTTCAGCAAGTTTCAAGCATGAAATTGAAAAAAAAACACTTTTTCTGAAACAAGCTCTAAATCGTGTTTGATGCACTCTGTTAGTGAAATTCTTGCAGTTATGCTTAAACTCGATGATTTGGAACCAATTTCAGCAAGTTTCAAGCATGAAATTGAAAAAAAAACACCTTTTCTGAAACAAGCTCTAAATCGTGTTTGATGCACTTTGTTAGTGAAATTCTTTGCAGTTATGCTTAAACTCGATGATTTGGAACCAATTTCAGCAAGTTTCAAGCATGAAATTGAAAAAAAAACACTTTTTCTGAAACAAACTCTAAATCGTGTTTGATGCACCCTGTTATGCTTAAACTCGATGATTTGGAACCAATTTCAGCAAGTTTCAAGCATGAAATTGAAAAAAAAACACTTTTTCTGAAACAAGCTCTAAATCGTGTTTGATGCACTCTGTTAGTGAAATTCTTTGCAGTTATGCTTAAACTCGATGATTTGGAACCAATTTCAGCAAGTTTCAAGCATGAAATTGAAAAAAAAACACTTTTTCTGAAACAAGCTCTAAATCGTGTTTGATGCACTCTGTTAGTGAAATTCTTTGCAGTTCTGCTTAAACTCGATGATTTGGAACCAATTTCAGCAAGTTTCAAGCATGAAATTGAAAAAAAAACACTTTTTCTGAAACAAGCTCTAAATCGTGTTTGATGCACTCTGTTAGTGAAATTCTTTGCAGTTATGCTTAAACTCGATGATTTGGAACCAATTTCAGCAAGTTTCAAGCATGAAATTTAAAAAAAACACTTTTTCTGAAACAAGCTCTAAATCGTGTTTGATGCACTCTGTTAGTGAAATTCTTTGCAGTTATGCTTAAACTCGATGATTTGGAACCAATTTCAGCAAGTTTCAAGCACGAAATTGAAAGAAAAAAACACTTTTTCTGAAACAAGCTCTAAATCGTGTTTGATGCACTCTGTTAGTGAAATTCTTTGCAGTTATGCTTAAACTCGATGATTTGGAACCAATTTCAGCAAGTTTCAAGCATGAAATTGAAAAAAAAACACTTTTTCTGAAACAAGCTCTAAATCGTGTTTGATGCACTCTGTTAGTGAAATTCTTTGCAGTTATGCTTAAACTCGATGATTTGGAACCAATTTCAGCAAGTTTCAAGCATGAAATTGAAAAAAAAACACTTTTTCTGAAACAAGCTCTAAATCGTGTTTGATGCACTCTGTTAGTGAAATTCTTTGCAGTTATGCTTAAACTCGATGATTTGGAACCAATTTCAGCAAGTTTCAAGCATGAAATTGAAAAAAAAAAACTTTTTCTGAAACAAGCTCTAAATCGTGTTTGATGCACTCTGTTAGTGAAATTCTTTGCAGTTATGCTTAAACTCGATGATTTGGAACCAATTTCAGCAAGTTTCAAGCATGAAATTGAAAAAAAAACACTTTTTCTGAAACAAGCTCTAAATCGTGTTTGATGCACTCTGTTAGTGAAATTCTTTGCAGTTATGCTTAAACTCGATGATTTGGAACCAATTTCAGCAAGTTTCAAGCATGAAATTGAAAAAAAAACACTTTTCCTGAAACAAGCTCTAAATCGTGTTTGATGCACTCTGTTAGTGAAATTCTTTGCAGTTATGCTTAAACTCGATGATTTGGAACCAATTTCAGCAAGTTTCAAGCATGAAATTGAAAAAAAAAACACTTTTTCTGAAACAAGCTCTAAATCGTGTTTGATGCACTCTGTTAGTGAAATTCTTTGCAGTTATGCTTAAACTCGATGATTTGGAACCAATTTCAGCAAGTTTCAAGCATGAAATTGAAAAAAAAAATCTTTTTCTGAAACAAGCTCTAAATCGTGTTTGATGCACTCTGTTAGTGAAATTCTTTGCAGTTATGCTTAAACTCGATGATTTGGAACCAATTTCAGCAAGTTTCAAGCATGAAATTGAAAAAAAAAAACTTTTTCTGAAACAAGCTCTAAATCGTGTTTGATGCACTTTGTTAGTGAAATTCTTTGCAGTTATGCTTAAACTCGACGATTTGGAACCAATTTCAGCAAGTTTCAAGCATGAAATTGAAAAAAAAAACACTTTTTCTGAAACAAACTCTAAATCGTGTTTGATGCACCCTGTTATGCTTAAACTCGATGATTTGGAACCAATTTCAGCAAGTTTCAAGCATGAAATTGAAAAAAAAACACTTTTTCTGAAACAAGCTCTAAATCGTGTTTGATGCACTCTGTTAGTGAAATTCTTTGCAGTTATGCTTAAACTCGATGATTTGGAACCAATTTCAGCAAGTTTCAAGCATGAAATTGAAAAAAAAACACTTTTTCTGAAACAAGCTCTAAATCGTGTTTGATGCACCCTGTTAGTGAAATTCTTTGCAGTTTGCTAAACTCGATGATTTGGAACCAATTTCAGCAAGTTTCAAGCATGAAATTGAAAAAAAAAACACTTTTTCTGAAACAAGCTCTAAATCGTGTTTGATGCACTCTGTTAGTGAAATTCTTTGCAGTTATGCTTAAACTCGATGATTTGGAACCAATTTCAGCAAGTTTCAAGCATGAAATTGAAAAAAAAAACACTTTTTCTGAAACAAGCTCTAAATCGTGTTTGATGCACTCTGTTAGTGAAATTCTTTGCAGTTATGCTTAAACTCGATGATTTGGAACCAATTTCAGCAAGTTTCAAGCATGAAATTGAAAAAAAAAACACTTTTTCTGAAACAAGCTCTAAATCGTGTTTGATGCACTCTGTTAGTGAAATTCTTTGCAGTTATGCTTAAACTCGATGATTTGGAACCAATTTCAGCAAGTTTCAAGCATGAAATTGAAAAAAAAACACTTTTTCTGAAACAAGCTCTAAATCGTGTTTGATGCACTCTGTTAGTGAAATTCTTTGCAGTTATGCTTAAACTCGATGATTTGGAACCAATTTCAGCAAGTTTCAAGCATGAAATTGAAAAAAAAAACACTTTTTCTGAAACAAGCTCTAAATCGTGTTTGATGCACTCTGTTAGTGAAATTCTTTGCAGTTATGCTTAAACTCGATGATTTGGAACCAATTTCAGCAAGTTTCAAGCATGAAATTGAAAAAAAAAACACTTTTTCTGAAACAAGCTCTAAATCGTGTTTGATGCACTCTGTTAGTGAAATTCTTTGCAGTTATGCTTAAACTCGATGATTTGGAACCAATTTCAGCAAGTTTCAAGCATGAAATTGAAAAAAAAACACTTTTTCTGAAACAAGCTCTAAATCGTGTTTGATGCACTCTGTTAGTGAAATTCTTTGCAGTTCTGCTTAAACTCGATGATTTGGAACCAATTTCAGCAAGTTTCAAGCATGAAATTGAAAAAAAAACACTTTTTCTGAAACAAGCTCTAAATCGTGTTTGATGCACTCTGTTAGTGAAATTCTTTGCAGTTATGCTTAAACTCGATGATTTGGAACCAATTTAAGCAAGTTTCAAGCATGAAATTGAAAAAAAAAAACTTTTTCTGAAACAAGCTCTAAATCGTGTTTGATACACTCTGTTAGTGAAATTCTTTGCAGTTCTGCTTAAACTCGATGATTTGGAACCAATTTCAGCAAGTTTCAAGCATGAAATTGAAAAAAAAACACTTTTTCTGAAACAAACTCTAAATCGTGTTTGATGCACTCTGTTAGTGAAATTCTTTGCAGTTATGCTTAAACTCGATGATTTGGAACCAATTTCAGCAAGTTTCAAGCATGAAATTGAAAAAAAAACACTTTTTCTGAAACAAGCTCTAAATCGTGTTTGATGCACTCTGTTAGTGAAATTCTTTGCAGTTATGCTTAAACTCGATGATTTGGAACCAATTTCAGCAAGTTTCAAGCATGAAATTGAAAAAAAAAACACTTTTTCTGAAACAAGCTCTAAATCGTGTTTGATGCACTTTGTTAGTGAAATTCTTTGCAGTTATGCTTAAACTCGATGATTTGGAACCAATTTCAGCAAGTTTCAAGCATGCAATTGAAAAAAAAACACTTTTTCTGAAACAAGCTCTAAATCGTGTTTGATGCACTCTGTTAGTGAAATTCTTTGCAGTTATGCTTAAACTCGATGATTTGTAACCAATTTCAGCAAGTTTCAAGCATGAAATTGAAAAAAAAACACTTTTTCTGAAACAAGCTCTAAATCGTGTTTGATGCACTCTGTTAGTGAAATTCTTTGCAGTTATGCTTAAACTCGATGATTTGGAACCAATTTCAGCAAGTTTCAAGCATGAAATTGAAAAAAAAAACACTTTTTCTGAAACAAGCTCTAAATCGTGTTTGATGCACTTTGTTAGTGAAATTCTTTGCAGTTATGCTTAAACTCGACGATTTGGAACCAATTTCAGCAAGTTTCAAGCATGAAATTGAAAAAAAAACACTTTTTCTGAAACAAACTCTAAATCGTGTTTGATGCACTCTGTTAGTGAAATTCTTTGCAGTTATGCTTAAACTCGATGATTTGGAACCAATTTCAGCAAGTTTCAAGCATGAAATTGAAAAAAAAACACTTTTTCTGAAACAAGCTCTAAATCGTGTTTGATGCACTCTGTTAGTGAAATTCTTTGCAGTTATGCTTAAACTCGATGATTTGGAACCAATTTCAGCAAGTTTCAAGCATGAAATTGAAAAAAAAACACTTTTTCTGAAACAAGCTCTAAATCGTGTTTGATGCACTTTGTTAGTGAAATTCTTTGCAGTTATGCTTAAACTCGATGATTTGGAACCAATTTCAGCAAGTTTCAAGCATGAAATTGAAAAAAAAACACTTTTTCTGAAACAAGCTCTAAATCGTGTTTGATGCACTCTGTTAGTGAAATTCTTGCAGTTATGCTTAAACTCGATGATTTGGAACCAATTTCAGCAAGTTTCAAGCATGAAATTGAAAAAAAAACACTTTTTCTGAAACAAGCTCTAAATCGTGTTTGATGCACTTTGTTAGTGAAATTCTTTGCAGTTATGCTTAAACTCGATGATTTGGAACCAATTTCAGCAAGTTTCAAGCATGAAATTGAAAAAAAAAAACTTTTTCTGAAACAAGCTCTAAATCGTGTTTGATGCACTCTGTTAGTGAAATTCTTTGCAGTTATGCTTAAACTCGATGATTTGGAACCAATTTCAGCAAGTTTCAAGCATGAAATTGAAAAAAAAACACTTTTTCTGAAACAAGCTCTAAATCGTGTTTGATGCACTCTGTTAGTGAAATTCTTTGCAGTTATGCTTAAACTCGATGATTTGTAACCAATTTCAGCAAGTTTCAAGCATGAAATTGAAAAAAAAACACTTTTTCTGAAACAAGCTCTAAATCGTGTTTGATGCACTCTGTTAGTGAAATTCTTTGCAGTTATGCTTAAACTCGATGATTTGGAACCAATTTCAGCAAGTTTCAAGCATGAAATTGAAAAAAAAACACTTTTTCTGAAACAAGCTCTAAATCGTGTTTGATGCACTTTGTTAGTGAAATTCTTTGCAGTTATGCTTAAACTCGACGATTTGGAACCAATTTCAGCAAGTTTCAAGCATGAAATTGAAAAAAAAACACTTTTTCTGAAACAAACTCTAAATCGTGTTTGATGCACCCTGTTATGCTTAAACTCGATGATTTGGAACCAATTTCAGCAAGTTTCAAGCATGAAATTGAAAAAAAAAAACTTTTTCTGAAACAAGCTCTAAATCGTGTTTGATGCACTCTGTTAGTGAAATTCTTTGCAGTTATGCTTAAACTCGATGATTTGGAACCAATTTCAGCAAGTTTCAAGCATGAAATTGAAAAAAAAACACTTTTTCTGAAACAAACTCTAAATCGTGTTTGATGCACCCTGTTATGCTTAAACTCGATGATTTGGAACCAATTTCAGCAAGTTTCAAGCATGAAATTGAAAAAAAAACACTTTTTCTGAAACAAGCTCTAAATCGTGTTTGATGCACTTTGTTAGTGAAATTCTTTGCAGTTATGCTTAAACTCGATGATTTGGAACCAATTTCAGCAAGTTTCAAGCATGAAATTGAAAAAAAAAACACTTTTTCTGAAACAAGCTCTAAATCGTGTTTGATGCACTCTGTTAGTGAAATTCTTTGCAGTTATGCTTAAACTCGATGATTTGGAACCAATTTCAGCAAGTTTCAAGCATGAAATTGAAAAAAAAACACTTTTTCTGAAACAAGCTCTAAATCGTGTTTGATGCACTTTGTTAGTGAAATTCTTTGCAGTTATGCTTAAACTCGATGATTTGGAACCAATTTCAGCAAGTTTCAAGCATGAAATTGAAAAAAAAACACTTTTTCTGAAACAAGCTCTAAATCGTGTTTGATGCACTCTGTTAGTGAAATTCTTGCAGTTATGCTTAAACTCGATGATTTGGAACCAATTTCAGCAAGTTTCAAGCATGAAATTGAAAAAAAAAACACTTTTTCTGAAACAAGCTCTAAATCGTGTTTGATGCACTTTGTTAGTGAAATTCTTTGCAGTTATGCTTAAACTCGATGATTTGGAACCAATTTCAGCAAGTTTCAAGCATGAAATTGAAAAAAAAACACTTTTTCTGAAACAATCTCTAAATCGTGTTTGATGCACTCTGTTAGTGAAATTCTTTGCAGTTATGCTTAAACTCGATGATTTGGAACCAATTTCAGCAAGTTTCAAGCATGAAATTGAAAAAAAAACACTTTTTCTGAAACAAGCTCTAAATCGTGTTTGATGCACTTTGTTAGTGAAATTCTTTGCAGTTATGCTTAAACTCGATGATTTGGAACCAATTTCAGCAAGTTTCAAGCATGAAATTGAAAAAAAAACACTTTTTCTGAAACAAGCTCTAAATCGTGTTTGATGCACTCTGTTAGTGAAATTCTTGCAGTTATGCTTAAACTCGATGATTTGGAACCAATTTCAGCAAGTTTCAAGCATGAAATTGAAAAAAAAACACTTTTTCTGAAACAAGCTCTAAATCGTGTTTGATGCACTTTGTTAGTGAAATTCTTTGCAGTTATGCTTAAACTCGATGATTTGGAACCAATTTCAGCAAGTTTCAAGCATGAAATTGAAAAAAAAAAACTTTTTCTGAAACAAGCTCTAAATCGTGTTTGATGCACTCTGTTAGTGAAATTCTTTGCAGTTATGCTTAAACTCGATGATTTGGAACCAATTTCAGCAAGTTTCAAGCATGAAATTGAAAAAAAAACACTTTTTCTGAAACAAGCTCTAAATCGTGTTTGATGCACTCTGTTAGTGAAATTCTTTGCAGTTATGCTTAAACTCGATGATTTGTAACCAATTTCAGCAAGTTTCAAGCATGAAATTGAAAAAAAAACACTTTTTCTGAAACAAGCTCTAAATCGTGTTTGATGCACTCTGTTAGTGAAATTCTTTGCAGTTATGCTTAAACTCGATGATTTGGAACCAATTTCAGCAAGTTTCAAGCATGAAATTGAAAAAAAAACACTTTTTCTGAAACAAGCTCTAAATCGTGTTTGATGCACTTTGTTAGTGAAATTCTTTGCAGTTATGCTTAAACTCGACGATTTGGAACCAATTTCAGCAAGTTTCAAGCATGAAATTGAAAAAAAAACACTTTTTCTGAAACAAGCTCTAAATCGTGTTTGATGCACTTCTGTTAGTGAAATTCTTTGCAGTTATGCTTAAACTCGATGATTTGGAACCAATTTCAGCAAGTTTCAAGCATGAAATTGAAAAAAAAACACTTTTTCTGAAACAAGCTCTAAATCGTGTTTGATGCACTCTGTTAGTGAAATTCTTTGCAGTTATGCTTAAACTCGATGATTTGGAACCAATTTCAGCAAGTTTCAAGCATGAAATTGAAAAAAAAACACTTTTTCTGAAACAAGCTCTAAATCGTGTTTGATGCACTTTGTTAGTGAAATTCTTTGCAGTTATGCTTAAACTCGATGATTTGGAACCAATTTCAGCAAGTTTCAAGCATGAAATTGAAAAAAAAACACTTTTTCTGAAACAAGCTCTAAATCGTGTTTGATGCACTTTGTTAGTGAAATTCTTTGCAGTTATGCTTAAACTCGATGATTTGGAACCAATTTCAGCAAGTTTCAAGCATGAAATTGAAAAAAAAACACTTTTTCTGAAACAAGCTCTAAATCGTGTTTGATGCACTCTGTTAGTGAAATTCTTTGCAGTTATGCTTAAACTCGATGATTTGGAACCAATTTCAGCAAGTTTCAAGCATGAAATTGAAAAAAAAACACTTTTTCTGAAACAAGCTCTAAATCGTGTTTGATGCACTTTGTTAGTGAAATTCTTTGCAGTTATGCTTAAACTCGATGATTTGGAACCAATTTCAGCAAGTTTCAAGCATGAAATTGAAAAAAAAACACTTTTTCTGAAACAAGCTCTAAATCGTGTTTGATGCACTCTGTTAGTGAAATTCTTGCAGTTATGCTTAAACTCGATGATTTGGAACCAATTTCAGCAAGTTTCAAGCATGAAATTGAAAAAAAAACACTTTTTCTGAAACAAGCTCTAAATCGTGTTTGATGCACTTTGTTAGTGAAATTCTTTGCAGTTATGCTTAAACTCGATGATTTGGAACCAATTTCAGCAAGTTTCAAGCATGAAATTGAAAAAAAAACACTTTTTCTGAAACAATCTCTAAATCGTGTTTGATGCACTCTGTTAGTGAAATTCTTTGCAGTTATGCTTAAACTCGATGATTTGGAACCAATTTCAGCAAGTTTCAAGCATGAAATTGAAAAAAAAACACTTTTTCTGAAACAAGCTCTAAATCGTGTTTGATGCACTTTGTTAGTGAAATTCTTTGCAGTTATGCTTAAACTCGATGATTTGGAACCAATTTCAGCAAGTTTCAAGCATGAAATTGAAAAAAAAACACTTTTTCTGAAACAATCTCTAAATCGTGTTTGATGCACTCTGTTAGTGAAATTCTTTGCAGTTATGCTTAAACTCGATGATTTGGAACCAATTTCAGCAAGTTTCAAGCATGAAATTGAAAAAAAAACACTTTTTCTGAAACAAGCTCTAAATCGTGTTTGATGCACTCTGTTAGTGAAATTCTTTGCAGTTATGCTTAAACTCGACGATTTGGAACCAATTTCAGCAAGTTTCAAGCATGAAATTGAAAAAAAAACACTTTTTCTGAAACAAACTCTAAATCGTGTTTGATGCACCCTGTTATGCTTAAACTCGATGATTTGGAACCAATTTCAGCAAGTTTCAAGCATGAAATTGAAAAAAAAACACTTTTTCTGAAACAAGCTCTAAATCGTGTTTGATGCACTCTGTTAGTGAAATTCTTTGCAGTTATGCTTAAACTCGATGATTTGGAACCAATTTCAGCAAGTTTCAAGCATGAAATTGAAAAAAAAACACTTTTTCTGAAACAAACTCTAAATCGTGTTTGATGCACCCTGTTATGCTTAAACTCGATGATTTGGAACCAATTTCAGCAAGTTTCAAGCATGAAATTGAAAAAAAAACACTTTTTCTGAAACAATCTCTAAATCGTGTTTGATGCACTCTGTTAGTGAAATTCTTTGCAGTTATGCTTAAACTCGATGATTTGGAACCAATTTCAGCAAGTTTCAAGCATGAAATTGAAAAAAAAACACTTTTTCTGAAACAAGCTCTAAATCGTGTTTGATGCACTTTGTTAGTGAAATTCTTTGCAGTTATGCTTAAACTCGATGATTTGGAACCAATTTCAGCAAGTTTCAAGCATGAAATTGAAAAAAAAACACTTTTTCTGAAACAAGCTCTAAATCGTGTTTGATGCACTCTGTTAGTGAAATTCTTGCAGTTATGCTTAAACTCGATGATTTGGAACCAATTTCAGCAAGTTTCAAGCATGAAATTGAAAAAAAAACACTTTTTCTGAAACAAGCTCTAAATCGTGTTTGATGCACTTTGTTAGTGAAATTCTTTGCAGTTATGCTTAAACTCGATGATTTGGAACCAATTTCAGCAAGTTTCAAGCATGAAATTGAAAAAAAAACACTTTTTCTGAAACAATCTCTAAATCGTGTTTGATGCACTCTGTTAGTGAAATTCTTTGCAGTTATGCTTAAACTCGATGATTTGGAACCAATTTCAGCAAGTTTCAAGCATGAAATTGAAAAAAAAACACTTTTTCTGAAACAAGCTCTAAATCGTGTTTGATGCACTCTGTTAGTGAAATTCTTTGCAGTTATGCTTAAACTCGATGATTTGGAACCAATTTCAGCAAGTTTCAAGCATGAAATTGAAAAAAAAAAACTTTTTCTGAAACAAGCTCTAAATCGTGTTTGATGCACTCTGTTAGTGAAATTCTTTGCAGTTATGCTTAAACTCGATGATTTGGAACCAATTTCAGCAAGTTTCAAGCATGAAATTGAAAAAAAAACACTTTTTCTGAAACAAGCTCTAAATCGTGTTTGATGCACTCTGTTAGTGAAATTCTTTGCAGTTATGCTTAAACTCGATGATTTGTAACCAATTTCAGCAAGTTTCAAGCATGAAATTGAAAAAAAAACACTTTTTCTGAAACAAGCTCTAAATCGTGTTTGATGCACTCTGTTAGTGAAATTCTTTGCAGTTATGCTTAAACTCGATGATTTGGAACCAATTTCAGCAAGTTTCAAGCATGAAATTGAAAAAAAAACACTTTTTCTGAAACAAGCTCTAAATCGTGTTTGATGCACTTTGTTAGTGAAATTCTTTGCAGTTATGCTTAAACTCGATGATTTGGAACCAATTTCAGCAAGTTTCAAGCATGAAATTGAAAAAAAAACACTTTTTCTGAAACAAGCTCTAAATCGTGTTTGATGCACTTTGTTAGTGAAATTCTTTGCAGTTATGCTTAAACTCGATGATTTGGAACCAATTTCAGCAAGTTTCAAGCATGAAATTGAAAAAAAAACACTTTTTCTGAAACAAGCTCTAAATCGTGTTTGATGCACTCTGTTAGTGAAATTCTTTGCAGTTATGCTTAAACTCGATGATTTGGAACCAATTTCAGCAAGTTTCAAGCATGAAATTGAAAAAAAAACACTTTTTCTGAAACAAGCTCTAAATCGTGTTTGATGCACTCTGTTAGTGAAATTCTTTGCAGTTATGCTTAAACTCGATGATTTGGAACCAATTTCAGCAAGTTTCAAGCATGAAATTGAAAAAAAAACACTTTTTCTGAAACAAGCTCTAAATCGTGTTTGATGCACTTTGTTAGTGAAATTCTTTGCAGTTATGCTTAAACTCGACGATTTGGAACCAATTTCAGCAAGTTTCAAGCATGAAATTGAAAAAAAAAAACTTTTTCTGAAACAAGCTCTAAATCGTGTTTGATGCACTCTGTTAGTGAAATTCTTTGCAGTTATGCTTAAACTCGATGATTTGGAACCAATTTCAGCAAGTTTCAAGCATGAAATTGAAAAAAAAACACTTTTTCTGAAACAAGCTCTAAATCGTGTTTGATGCACTCTGTTAGTGAAATTCTTTGCAGTTATGCTTAAACTCGATGATTTGGAACCAATTTCAGCAAGTTTCAAGCATGAAATTGAAAAAAAAACACTTTTTCTGAAACAAGCTCTAAATCGTGTTTGATGCACTTTGTTAGTGAAATTCTTTGCAGTTATGCTTAAACTCGATGATTTGGAACCAATTTCAGCAAGTTTCAAGCATGAAATTGAAAAAAAAAACACTTTTTCTGAAACAAGCTCTAAATCGTGTTTGATGCACTCTGTTAGTGAAATTCTTTGCAGTTATGCTTAAACTCGATGATTTGGAACCAATTTCAGCAAGTTTCAAGCATGAAATTGAAAAAAAAACACTTTTTCTGAAACAAGCTCTAAATCGTGTTTGATGCACTTTGTTAGTGAAATTCTTTGCAGTTATGCTTAAACTGGATGATTTGGAACCAATTTCAGCAAGTTTCAAGCATGAAATTGAAAAAAAAACTATTTTTCTGAAACAAGCTCTAAATCGTGTTTGATGCACTCTGTTAGTGAAATTCTTTGCAGTTATGCTTAAACTCGATGATTTGGAACCAATTTCAGCAAGTTTCAAGCATGAAATTGAAAAAAAAACACTTTTTCTGAAACAAGCTCTAAATCGTGTTTGATGCACTCTGTTAGTGAAATTCTTTGCAGTTATGCTTAAACTCGATGATTTGGAACCAATTTCAGCAAGTTTCAAGCATGAAATTGAAAAAAAAAACCTTTTTCTGAAACAAGCTCTAAATCGTGTTTGATGCACTCTGTTAGTGAAATTCTTTGCAGTTATGCTTAAACTCGATGATTTGGAACCAATTTCAGCAAGTTTCAAGCATGAAATTGAAAAAAAAACACTTTTTCTGAAACAAGCTCTAAATCGTGTTTGATGCACTCTGTTAGTGAAATTCTTTGCAGTTATGCTTAAACTCGATGATTTGGAACCAATTTCAGCAAGTTTCAAGCATGAAATTGAAAAAAAAACACTTTTTCTGAAACAAGCTCTAAATCGTGTTTGATGCACTCTGTTAGTGAAATTCTTTGCAGTTATGCTTAAACTCGATGATTTGGAACCAATTTCAGCAAGTTTCAAGCATGAAATTGAAAAAAAAACACTTTTTCTGAAACAAGCTCTAAATCGTGTTTGATGCACTTTGTTAGTGAAATTCTTTGCAGTTATGCTTAAACTCGATGATTTGGAACCAATTTCAGCAAGTTTCAAGCATGAAATTGAAAAAAAAACACTTTTTCTGAAACAAGCTCTAAATCGTGTTTGATGCACTCTGTTAGTGAAATTCTTTGCAGTTATGCTTAAACTCGATTGATTTGGAACCAATTTCAGCAAGTTTCAAGCATGAAATTGAAAAAAAAACACTTTTTCTGAAACAAGCTCTAAATCGTGTTTGATGCACTTTGTTAGTGAAATTCTTTGCAGTTATGCTTAAACTCGATGATTTGGAACCAATTTCAGCAAGTTTCAAGCATGAAATTGAAAAAAAAACACTTTTTCTGAAACAAGCTCTAAATCGTGTTTGATGCACTCTGTTAGTGAAATTCTTTGCAGTTATGCTTAAACTCGATGATTTGGAACCAATTTCAGCAAGTTTCAAGCATGAAATTGAAAAAAAAACACTTTTTCTGAAACAAGCTCTAAATCGTGTTTGATGCACTTTGTTAGTGAAATTCTTTGCAGTTATGCTTAAACTCGATGATTTGGAACCAATTTCAGCAAGTTTCAAGCATGAAATTGAAAAAAAAACACTTTTTCTGAAACAAGCTCTAAATCGTGTTTGATGCACTCTGTTAGTGAAATTCTTTGCAGTTATGCTTAAACTCGATGATTTGGAACCAATTTCAGCAAGTTTCAAGCATGAATTTGAAAAAAAAACACTTTTTCTGAAACAAGCTCTAAATCGTGTTTGATGCACTCTGTTAGTGAAATTCTTTGCAGTTATGCTTAAACTCATTGATTTGGAACCAATTTCAGCAAGTTTCAAGCATGAAATTGAAAAAAAAACACTTTTTCTGAAACAAGCTCTAAATCGTGTTTGATGCACTCTGTTAAGTGAAATTCTTTGCAGTTATGCTTAAACTCGATGATTTGGAACCAATTTCAGCAAGTTTCAAGCATGAAATTGAAAAAAAAACACTTTTTCTGAAACAAGCTCTAAATCGTGTTTGATGCACTCTGTTAGTGAAATTCTTTGCAGTTATGCTTAAACTCGATGATTTGGAACCAATTTCAGCAAGTTTCAAGCATGAAATTGAAAAAAAAACACTTTTTCTGAAACAAGCTCTAAATCGTGTTTGATGCACTCTGTTAGTGAAATTCTTTGCAGTTATGCTTAAACTCGATGATTTGTAACCAATTTCAGCAAGTTTCAAGCATGAAATTGAAAAAAAAACACTTTTTCTGAAACAAGCTCTAAATCGTGTTTGATGCACTCTGTTAGTGAAATTCTTTGCAGTTATGCTTAAACTCGATGATTTGGAACCAATTTCAGCAAGTTTCAAGCATGAAATTGAAAAAAAAACACTTTTTCTGAAACAAGCTCTAAATCGTGTTTGATGCACTTTGTTAGTGAAATTCTTTGCAGTTATGCTTAAACTCGACGATTTGGAACCAATTTCAGCAAGTTTCAAGCATGAAATTGAAAAAAAAACACTTTTTCTGAAACAAACTCTAAATCGTGTTTGATGCACCCTGGTTATGCTTAAACTCGATGATTTGGAACCAATTTCAGCAAGTTTCAAGCATGAAATTGAAAAAAAAACACTTTTTCTGAAACAAGCTCTAAATCGTGTTTGATGCACTCTGTTAGTGAAATTCTTTGCAGTTATGCTTAAACTCGATGATTTGGAACCAATTTCAGCAAGTTTCAAGCATGAAATTGAAAAAAAAACACTTTTTCTGAAACAAACTCTAAATCGTGTTTGATGCACCCTGTTATGCTTAAACTCGATGATTTGGAACCAATTTCAGCAAGTTTCAAGCATGAAATTGAAAAAAAAACACTTTTTCTGAAACAAGCTCTAAATCGTGTTTGATGCACTCTGTTAGTGAAATTCTTTGCAGTTATGCTTAAACTCGATGATTTGGAACCAATTTCAGCAAGTTTCAAGCATGAAATTGAAAAAAAAACACTTTTTCTGAAACAAGCTCTAAATCGTGTTTGATGCACTCTGTTAGTGAAATTCTTTGCAGTTATGCTTAAACTCGATGATTTGGAACCAATTTCAGCAAGTTTCAAGCATGAAATTGAAAAAAAAACACTTTTTCTGAAACAAGCTCTAAATCGTGTTTGATGCACTTTGTTAGTGAAATTCTTTGCAGTTATGCTTAAACTCGATGATTTGGAACCAATTTCAGCAAGTTTCAAGCATGAAATTGAAAAAAAAACACTTTTTCTGAAACAAGCTCTAAATCGTGTTTGATGCACTCTGTTAGTGAAATTCTTGCAGTTATGCTTAAACTCGATGATTTGGAACCAATTTCAGCAAGTTTCAAGCATGAACTTGAAAAAAAAACACTTTTTCTGAAACAATCTCTAAATCGTGTTTGATGCACTCTGTTAGTGAAATTCTTTGCAGTTATGCTTAAACTCGATGATTTGGAACCAATTTCAGCAAGTTTCAAGCATGAAATTGAAAAAAAAACACTTTTTCTGAAACAAGCTCTAAATCGTGTTTGATGCACTCTGTTAGTGAAATTCTTTGCAGTTATGCTTAAACTCGATGATTTGGAACCAATTTCAGCAAGTTTCAAGCATGAAATTGAAAAAAAAAAACTTTTTCTGAAACAAGCTCTAAATCGTGTTTGATGCACTCTGTTAGTGAAATTCTTTGCAGTTATGCTTAAACTCGATGATTTGGAACCAATTTCAGCAAGTTTCAAGCATGAAATTGAAAAAAAAACACTTTTTCTGAAACAAGCTCTAAATCGTGTTTGATGCACTCTGTTAGTGAAATTCTTTGCAGTTATGCTTAAACTCGATGATTTGTAACCAATTTCAGCAAGTTTCAAGCATGAAATTGAAAAAAAAACACTTTTTCTGAAACAAGCTCTAAATCGTGTTTGATGCACTCTGTTAGTGAAATTCTTTGCAGTTATGCTTAAACTCGATGATTTGGAACCAATTTCAGCAAGTTTCAAGCATGAAATTGAAAAAAAAACACTTTTTCTGAAACAAGCTCTAAATCGTGTTTGATGCACTCTGTTAGTGAAATTCTTTGCAGTTATGCTTAAACTCGATGATTTGGAACCAATTTCAGCAAGTTTCAAGCATGAAATTGAAAAAAAAACACTTTTTCTGAAACAAACTCTAAATCGTGTTTGATGCACCCTGTTATGCTTAAACTCGATGATTTGGAACCAATTTCAGCAAGTTTCAAGCATGAAATTGAAAAAAAAACACTTTTTCTGAAACAAGCTCTAAATCGTGTTTGATGCACTCTGTTAGTGAAATTCTTTGCAGTTATGCTTAAACTCGATGATTTGGAACCAATTTCAGCAAGTTTCAAGCATGAAATTGAAAAAAAAACACTTTTTCTGAAACAAGCTCTAAATCGTGTTTGATGCACTCTGTTAGTGAAATTCTTTGCAGTTATGCTTAAACTCGATGATTTGGAACCAATTTCAGCAAGTTTCAAGCATGAAATTGAAAAAAAAACACTTTTTCTGAAACAAGCTCTAAATCGTGTTTGATGCACTTTGTTAGTGAAATTCTTTGCAGTTATGCTTAAACTCGATGATTTGGAACCAATTTCAGCAAGTTTCAAGCATGAAATTGAAAAAAAAACACTTTTTCTGAAACAAGCTCTAAATCGTGTTTGATGCACTCTGTTAGTGAAATTCTTGCAGTTATGCTTAAACTCGATGATTTGGAACCAATTTCAGCAAGTTTCAAGCATGAAATTGAAAAAAAAACACTTTTTCTGAAACAAGCTCTAAATCGTGTTTGATGCACTTTGTTAGTGAAATTCTTTGCAGTTATGCTTAAACTCGATGATTTGTAACCAATTTCAGCAAGTTTCAAGCATGAAATTGAAAAAAAAACACTTTTTCTGAAACAATCTCTAAATCGTGTTTGATGCACTCTGTTAGTGAAATTCTTTGCAGTTATGCTTAAACTCGATGATTTGGAACCAATTTCAGCAAGTTTCAAGCATGAAATTGAAAAAAAAACACTTTTTCTGAAACAAACTCTAAATCGTGTTTGATGCACCCTGTTATCCTTAAACTCGATGATTTGGAACCAATTTCAGCAAGTTTCAAGCATGAAATTGAAAAAAAAACACTTTTTCTGAAACAAGCTCTAAATCGTGTTTGATGCACTCTGTTAGTGAAATTCTTTGCAGTTATGCTTAAACTCGATGATTTGGAACCAATTTCAGCAAGTTTCAAGCATGAAATTGAAAAAAAAACACTTTTTCTGAAACAAGCTCTAAATCGTGTTTGATGCACTTTGTTAGTGAAATTCTTTGCAGTTATGCTTAAACTCGATGATTTGGAACCAATTTCAGCAAGTTTCAAGCATGAAATTGAAAAAAAAACACTTTTTCTGAAACAAGCTCTAAATCGTGTTTGATGCACTCTGTTAGTGAAATTCTTGCAGTTATGCTTAAACTCGATGATTTGGAACCAATTTCAGCAAGTTTCAAGCATGAAATTGAAAAAAAAACACTTTTTCTGAAACAAGCTCTAAATCGTGTTTGATGCACTTTGTTAGTGAAATTCTTTGCAGTTATGCTTAAACTCGATGATTTGGAACCAATTTCAGCAAGTTTCAAGCATGAAATTGAAAAAAAAACACTTTTTCTGAAACAATCTCTAAATCATGTTTGATGCACTCTGTTAGTGAAATTCTTTGCAGTTATGCTTAAACTCGATGATTTGGAGCCAATTTCAGCAAGTTTCAAGCATGAAATTGAAAAAAAAAAACTTTTTCTGAAACAAGCTCTAAATCGTGTTTGATGCACTCTGTTAGTGAAATTCTTTGCAGTTATGCTTAAACTCGATGATTTGGAACCAATTTCAGCAAGTTTCAAGCATGAAATTGAAAAAAAAACACTTTTTCTGAAACAAGCTCTAAATCGTGTTTGATGCACTCTGTTAGTGAAATTCTTTGCAGTTATGCTTAAACTCGATGATTTGTAACCAATTTCAGCAAGTTTCAAGCATGAAATTGAAAAAAAAACACTTTTTCTGAAACAAGCTCTAAATCGTGTTTGATGCACTCTGTTAGTGAAATTCTTTGCAGTTATGCTTAAACTCGATGATTTGGAACCAATTTCAGCAAGTTTCAAGCATGAAATTGAAAAAAAAACACTTTTTCTGAAACAAGCTCTAAATCGTGTTTGATGCACTCTGTTAGTGAAATTCTTGCAGTTATGCTTAAACTCGATGATTTGTAACCAATTTCAGCAAGTTTCAAGCATGAAATTGAAAAAAAAACACTTTTTCTGAAACAAGCTCTAAATCGTGTTTGATGCACTCTGTTAGTGAAATTCTTTGCAGTTATGCTTAAACTCGATGATTTGGAACCAATTTCAGCAAGTTTCAAGCATGAAATTGAAAAAAAAAAACTTTTTCTGAAACAAGCTCTAAATCGTGTTTGATGCACTCTGTTAGTGAAATTCTTTGCAGTTATGCTTAAACTCGATCATTTGGAACCAATTTCAGCAAGTTTCAAGCATGAAATTGAAAAAAAAACACTTTTTCTGAAACAAGCTCTAAATCGTGTTTGATGCACTCTGTTAGTGAAATTCTTTGCAGTTATGCTTAAACTCGATGATTTGTAACCAATTTCAGCAAGTTTCAAGCATGAAATTGAAAAAAAAACACTTTTTCTGAAACAAGCTCTAAATCGTGTTTGATGCACTCTGTTAGTGAAATTCTTTGCAGTTATGCTTAAACTCGATGATTTGGAACCAATTTCAGCAAGTTTCAAGCATGAAATTGAAAAAAAAACACTTTTTCTGAAACAAGCTCTAAATCGTGTTTGATGCACTCTGTTAGTGAAATTCTTTGCAGTTATGCTTAAACTCGATGATTTGGAACCAATTTCAGCAAGTTTCAAGCATGAAATTGAAAAAAAAACACTTTTTCTGAAACAAACTCTAAATCGTGTTTGATGCACCCTGTTATGCTTAAACTCGATGATTTGGAACCAATTTCAGCAAGTTTCAAGCATGAAATTGAAAAAAAAACACTTTTTCTGAAACAAGCTCTAAATCGTGTTTGATGCACTCTGTTAGTGAAATTCTTTGCAGTTATGCTTAAACTCGATGATTTGGAACCAATTTCAGCAAGTTTCAAGCATGAAATTGAAAAAAAAACACTTTTTCTGAAACAAGCTCTAAATCGTGTTTGATGCACTCTGTTAGTGAAATTCTTTGCAGTTATGCTTAAACTCGATGATTTGGAACCAATTTCAGCAAGTTTCAAGCATGAAATTGAAAAAAAAACACTTTTTCTGAAACAAGCTCTAAATCGTGTTTGATGCACTTTGTTAGTGAAATTCTTTGCAGTTATGCTTAAACTCGATGATTTGGAACCAATTTCAGCAAGTTTCAAGCATGAAATTGAAAAAAAAACACTTTTTCTGAAACAAGCTCTAAATCGTGTTTGATGCACTCTGTTAGTGAAATTCTTGCAGTTATGCTTAAACTCGATGATTTGGAACCAATTTCAGCAAGTTTCAAGCATGAAATTGAAAAAAAAACACTTTTTCTGAAACAAGCTCTAAATCGTGTTTGATGCACTTTGTTAGTGAAATTCTTTGCAGTTATGCTTAAACTCGAAGATTTGTAACCAATTTCAGCAAGTTTCAAGCATGAAATTGAAAAAAAAACACTTTTTCTGAAACAATCTCTAAATCGTGTTTGATGCACTCTGTTAGTGAAATTCTTTGCAGTTATGCTTAAACTCGATGATTTGGAACCAATTTCAGCAAGTTTCAAGCATGAAATTGAAAAAAAAACACTTTTTCTGAAACAAACTCTAAATCGTGTTTGATGCACCCTGTTATGCTTAAACTCGATGATTTGGAACCAATTTCAGCAAGTTTCAAGCATGAAATTGAAAAAAAAACACTTTTTCTGAAACAAGCTCTAAATCGTGTTTGATGCACTCTGTTAGTGAAATTCTTTGCAGTTATGCTTAAACTCGATGATTTGGAACCAATTTCAGCAAGTTTCAAGCATGAAATTGAAAAAAAAACACTTTTTCTGAAACAAGCTCTAAATCGTGTTTGATGCACTTTGTTAGTGAAATTCTTTGCAGTTATGCTTAAACTCGATGATTTGGAACCAATTTCAGCAAGTTTCAAGCATGAAATTGAAAAAAAAACACTTTTTCTGAAACAAGCTCTAAATCGTGTTTGATGCACTCTGTTAGTGAAATTCTTGCAGTTATGCTTAAACTCGATGATTTGGAACCAATTTCAGCAAGTTTCAAGCATGAAATTGAAAAAAAAACACTTTTTCTGAAACAAGCTCTAAATCGTGTTTGATGCACTTTGTTAGTGAAATTCTTTGCAGTTATGCTTAAACTCGATGATTTGGAACCAATTTCAGCAAGTTTCAAGCATGAAATTGAAAAAAAAACACTTTTTCTGAAACAATCTCTAAATCATGTTTGATGCACTCTGTTAGTGAAATTCTTTGCAGTTATGCTTAAACTCGATGATTTGGAGCCAATTTCAGCAAGTTTCAAGCATGAAATTGAAAAAAAAAAACTTTTTCTGAAACAAGCTCTAAATCGTGTTTGATGCACTCTGTTAGTGAAATTCTTTGCAGTTATGCTTAAACTCGATGATTTGGAACCAATTTCAGCAAGTTTCAAGCATGAAATTGAAAAAAAAACACTTTTTCTGAAACAAGCTCTAAATCGTGTTTGATGCACTCTGTTAGTGAAATTCTTTGCAGTTATGCTTAAACTCGATGATTTGTAACCAATTTCAGCAAGTTTCAAGCATGAAATTGAAAAAAAAACACTTTTTCTGAAACAAGCTCTAAATCGTGTTTGATGCACTCTGTTAGTGAAATTCTTTGCAGTTATGCTTAAACTCGATGATTTGGAACCAATTTCAGCAAGTTTCAAGCATGAAATTGAAAAAAAAACACTTTTTCTGAAACAAGCTCTAAATCGTGTTTGATGCACTCTGTTAGTGAAATTCTTGCAGTTATGCTTAAACTCGATGATTTGTAACCAATTTCAGCAAGTTTCAAGCATGAAATTGAAAAAAAAACACTTTTTCTGAAACAAGCTCTAAATCGTGTTTGATGCACTCTGTTAGTGAAATTCTTTGCAGTTATGCTTAAACTCGATGATTTGGAACCAATTTCAGCAAGTTTCAAGCATGAAATTGAAAAAAAAACACTTTTTCTGAAACAAGCTCTAAATCGTGTTTGATGCACTCTGTTAGTGAAATTCTTTGCAGTTATGCTTAACCTGTTGGGGATGGGGGCGCTGTTTAGACTATTTATGCTAATGTGGCTAATTTTTTAAACGGCTTCCCACAAAATCCTTGATCGTACAATATGCATATTATTATTATTATTGGATAGAAAACAGTCTATAGTTTCTATAGGAGTTGAAATTTTGTCTCTAAGTGGAACAGAGCCCATTCTACAGCAATTTCCCTGACATGGAGTCAGATTTGAGAAACGTTGGCCACTTTTCTGAAGTCATTTAAACGGGCACTGTCGTTGCTATGACTATACGGACACTTCTTACGTCTTCCCCTGGATGCCTTTACGTGATGACGATTCCAACGGGCTCGATTGCTCGTTCACAGGCCCTACAAATGAAAAAAACCTTTAGCTAGCAAGTCTTTTCTTGCTGCGTAACGCGCGTGGAAGACACCGACCCTCTCCTGTTCCAAGCGTTAGTTTAGCCTGTTATATTTCTCCGGTCATCTTTTCACTCGTTATAGGAGTTACAAACATCACAAAGTAGTTAATTTAAAGCGTTTTATAGCAATTTATATCCGTTTAGTGCGATTTTGGGACATTTATTTTTGCAACGATGTGAAAAGTTGGTCACGCTTTTCAGTTCATCCCGAACGTAGTTGACATTTCCACATGGCAAGAGGACAGCTTTCCACCAAAAGACGATTTCTCCCAAGAAAGGATCCTTTGCCCAAGATACTGATGGAAGAACAGCTCAAGGTAGGACATTTTTATTATGATAAATCGTGTTTCTGTCGAAACATTTTAGTGGCTTAGGACGCCATGTTTTTTGACGTAGCTTCGCTTGGCGCAAACTGTATTGAAAAGTAAGGATAAATTAAAAAATGTAATAACGCAATTGTATTAAGAATTAAATTGTCTATCAATCCCTGTCCACCCTATATTTTTTAGTCACGTTTATGAGTATTTATGTATAAGAGTAGATCACTGTCTAAGTGGCGCAAGGACGTTTTCTTTACCAGCTTGTCTACATTTCACATTGTCTAACCATGATTTTGGTGGCTAAATATAAACATTTTCGATCAAACTGTATATGCATGTTGTAATGTGATGTTACAGGAGTGTCATCGGAAGAATTCTGAGAAGGTTAGTGAAAAAATTAATATCTTTTGGCGATGTTGACTTTTATCGCTCACTTTGGCTAGAATCAATGCTGGGCTGCTAATTGCTATGTGCTAAGCTAATATAACGATTTATTGTGTTTTCGCTGTAAGACACTTAGAAAATCTGAAATATTGTCTGTATTCACAGGATCTGTGTCTTTCGATTCGTGTATGCTGTGTATTTTTACGAAATGTTTGATGATTAGTAGTTAGGTAAACACGTTGCTCATTGTAATTATTCTAGTCCATTTGTGATGGTGGGTGCAATTGTAAACTATGCCATATACCTGAAATATGCACTTTTTTCTAACAAAACCTATCCCATACCATAAATATGTTATCAGACTGTCATCTAATGAGTTTTTTTGTTGGTTAGGGGCTATAAATATCTTAGTTTAGCCGAATTGGTGATGGCTACTGGTGTTGGTGGACAAATAAAAGATGGTGGAATATGCTAATGTGTTTTTAGGTAATAGATGTACATCTTTACATATTGTGTCTTCCCTGTAAAACATTTTAAAAATCGGAAATGTTGACTGGATTCATAAGATCTGTGTCTTTCATTAGCTGTATTGGACTTTAATGTGTGAAAGTTAAATATTTTAAAAAAATATTTTTTTTGAATTTCGCGGCACTGGTTTTTCAGTGGGGGGGGGGGGGGAGTGCCGCTAGCGCCACGCTGATCCTAGACAGGTTAAACTCGATCATTTGGAACCAATTTCAGCAAGTTTCAAGCATGAAATTGAAAAAAAAAAACTTTTTCTGAAACAAGCTCTAAATCGTGTTTGATGCACTTTGTTAGTGAAATTCTTTGCAGTTATTCTTAAACTCGATGATTTGGAACCAATTTCAGCAAGTTTCAAGCATGAAATTGAAATAAAAACACTTTTTCTGAAACAAGCTCTAAATCGTGTTTGATGCACCCTGTTATGCTTAAACTCGATGATTTGGAACCAATTTCAGCAAGTTTCAAGCATGAAATTGAAAAAAAAACACTTTTTCTGAAACAAGCTCTAAATCGTGTTTGATGCACTTTGTTAGTGAAATTCTTTGCAGTTATACTTAAACTCGATGATTTGGAACCAATTTCAGCAAGTTTCAAGCATGAAATTGAAAAAAAAACACTTTTTCTGAAACAATCTCTAAATCGTGTTTGATGCACTCTGTTAGTGAAATTCTTTGCAGTTATGCTTAAACTCGATGATTTGGAACCAATTTCAGCAAGTTTCAAGCATGAAATTGAAAAAAAAAAACTTTTTCTGAAACAAGCTCTAAATCGTGTTTGATGCACTCTGTTAGTGAAATTCTTTGCAGTTATGCTTAAACTCGATCATTTGGAACCAATTTCAGCAAGTTTCAAGCATGAAATTGAAAAAAAAAAACTTTTTCTGAAACAAGCTCTAAATCGTGTTTGATGCACTTTGTTAGTGAAATTCTTTGCAGTTATTCTTAAACTCGATGATTTGGAACCAATTTCAGCAAGTTTCAAGCATGAAATTGAAATAAAAACACTTTTTCTGAAACAAGCTCTAAATCGTGTTTGATGCACCCTGTTATGCTTAAACTCGATGATTTGGAACCAATTTCAGCAAGTTTCAAGCATGAAATTGAAAAAAAAACACTTTTTCTGAAACAAGCTCTAAATCGTGTTTGATGCACTTTGTTAGTGAAATTCTTTGCAGTTATACTTAAACTCGATGATTTGGAACCAATTTCAGCAAGTTTCAAGCATGAAATTGAAAAAAAAACACTTTTTCTGAAACAATCTCTAAATCGTGTTTGATGCACTCTGTTAGTGAAATTCTTTGCAGTTATGCTTAAACTCGATGATTTGGAACCAATTTCAGCAAGTTTCAAGCATGAAATTGAAAAAAAAACACTTTTTCTGAAACAAGCACTAAATCGTGTTTGATGCACTCTGTTAGTGAAATTCTTTGCAGTTATGCTTAAACTCGATGATTTGGAACCAATTTCAGCAAGTTTCAAGCATGAAATTGAAAAAAAAACACTTTTTCTGAAACAAGCTCTAAATCGTGTTTGATGCACTCTGTTAGTGAAATTCTTGCAGTTATGCTTAAACTCGATGATTTGTAACCAATTTCAGCAAGTTTCAAGCATGAAATTGAAAAAAAAACACTTTTTCTGAAACAAGCTCTAAATCGTGTTTGATGCACTCTGTTAGTGAAATTCTTTGCAGTTATGCTTAAACTCGATGATTTGGAACCAATTTCAGCAAGTTTCAAGCATGAAATTGAAAAAAAAAAACTTTTTCTGAAACAAGCTCTAAATCGTGTTTGATGCACTCTGTTAGTGAAATTCTTTGCAGTTATGCTTAAACTCGATCATTTGGAACCAATTTCAGCAAGTTTCAAGCATGAAATTGAAAAAAAAAAACTTTTTCTGAAACAAGCTCTAAATCGTGTTTGATGCACTTTGTTAGTGAAATTCTTTGCAGTTATTCTTAAACTCGATGATTTGGAACCAATTTCAGCAAGTTTCAAGCATGAAATTGAAATAAAAACACTTTTTCTGAAACAAGCTCTAAATCGTGTTTGATGCACCCTGTTATGCTTAAACTCGATGATTTGGAACCAATTTCAGCAAGTTTCAAGCATGAAATTGAAAAAAAAACACTTTTTCTGAAACAAGCTCTAAATCGTGTTTGATGCACTTTGTTAGTGAAATTCTTTGCAGTTATACTTAAACTCGATGATTTGGAACCAATTTCAGCAAGTTTCAAGCATGAAATTGAAAAAAAAACACTTTTTCTGAAACAATCTCTAAATCGTGTTTGATGCACTCTGTTAGTGAAATTCTTTGCAGTTATGCTTAAACTCAATGATTTGGAACCAATTTCAGCAAGTTTCAAGCATGAAATTGAAAAAAAAACACTTTTTCTGAAACAAGCTCTAAATCGTGTTTGATGCACTCTGTTAGTGAAATTCTTGCAGTTATGCTTAAACTCGATGATTTGTAACCAATTTCAGCAAGTTTCAAGCATGAAATTGAAAAAAAAACACTTTTTCTGAAACAAGCTCTAAATCGTGTTTGATGCACTCTGTTAGTGAAATTCTTTGCAGTTATGCTTAAACTCGATGATTTGGAACCAATTTCAGCAAGTTTCAAGCATGAAATTGAAAAAAAAAAACTTTTTCTGAAACAAGCTCTAAATCGTGTTTGATGCACTCTGTTAGTGAAATTCTTTGCAGTTATGCTTAAACTCGATCATTTGGAACCAATTTCAGCAAGTTTCAAGCATGAAATTGAAAAAAAAAAACTTTTTCTGAAACAAGCTCTAAATCGTGTTTGATGCACTTTGTTAGTGAAATTCTTTGCAGTTATGCTTAAACTCGATGATTTGGAACCAATTTCAGCAAGTTTCAAGCATGAAATTGAAATAAAAACACTTTTTCTGAAACAAGCTCTAAATCGTGTTTGATGCACCCTGTTATGCTTAAACTCGATGATTTGGAACCAATTTCAGCAAGTTTCAAGCATGAAATTGAAAAAAAAACACTTTTTCTGAAACAAGCTCTAAATCGTGTTTGATGCACTTTGTTAGTGAAATTCTTTGCAGTTATGCTTAAACTCGATGATTTGGAACCAATTTCAGCAAGTTTCAAGCATGAAATTGAAAAAAAAAAACTTTTTCTGAAACAAGCTCTAAATCGTGTTTGATGCACTCTGTTAGTGAAATTCTTTGCA
>NW_026601394.1:0-54005 GCF_029448725.1 Salvelinus fontinalis
GAAGTGGACAGACCTACAACCCTCTGGGAGTGTCTGCAGGTTAATATGTCTCTTAAAGGAAGTGGACAGACCTACAACCCTCTGGGAGTGTCTACAGGTTGATATGTCTCTTAAAGGAAGTGGACAGACCTACAACCCTCTGGGAGTGTCTGCAGGTTGATATGTCTCTTAAAGGAAGTGGACAGACCTACAACCCTCTGGGAGTGTCTACAGGTTGATATGTCTCTTAAAGGAAGTGGACAGACCTACAACCCTCTGGGAGTGTCTACAGGTTGATATGTCTCTGGTTTAAAGGAAGTGGACAGACCTACAACCCTCTGGGAGTGTCTGCAGGTTGATATGTCTCTGGTTTAAAGGAAGTGGACAGACCTACAACCCTCTGGGAGTGTCTACAGGTTGATATGTCTCTTAAAGGAAGTGGACAGACCTACAACCCTCTGGGAGTGTCTACAGGTTGATATGTCTCTTAAAGGAAGTGGACAGACCTACAACCCTCTGGGAGTGTCTGCAGGTTGATATGTCTCTTAAAGGAAGTGGACAGACCTACAACCCTCTGGGAGTGTCTACAGGTTGATATGTCTCTTAAAGGAAGTGGACAGACCTACAACCCTCTGGGAGTGTCTACAGGTTGATATGTCTCTTAAAGGAAGTGGACAGACCTACAACCCTCTGGGAGTGTCTGCAGGTTGATATGTCTCTGGTTTAAAGGAAGTGGACAGACCTACAACCCTCTGGGAGTGTCTACAGGTTGATATGTCTCTGGTTTAAAGGAAGTGGACAGACCTACAACCCTCTGGGAGTGTCTACAGGTTGATATGTCTCTTAAAGGAAGTGGACAGACCTACAACCCTCTGGGAGTGTCTACAGGTTGATATGTCTCTTAAAGGAAGTGGACAGACCTACAACCCTCTGGGAGTGTCTGCAGGTTGATATGTCTCTGGTTTAAAGGAAGTGGACAGAC
The DNA here is from genome assembly GCF_029448725.1 of Salvelinus fontinalis. Taxonomy (NCBI): domain Eukaryota; kingdom Metazoa; phylum Chordata; class Actinopteri; order Salmoniformes; family Salmonidae; genus Salvelinus; species Salvelinus fontinalis. The sequence continues at coordinate 962 of NW_026601394.1, forward strand.
CTACAACCCTCTGGGAGTGTCTACAGGTTGATATGTCTCTTAAAGGAAGTGGACAGACCTACAACCCTCTGGGAGTGTCTACAGGTTGATATGTCTCTTAAAGGAAGTGGACAGACCTACAACCCTCTGGGAGTGTCTACAGGTTGATATGTCTCTGGTTTAAAGGAAGTGGACAGACCTACAACCCTCTGGGAGTGTCTACAGGTTGATATGTCTCTTAAAGGAAGTGGACAGACCTACAACCCTCTGGGAGTGTCTGCAGGTTGATATGTCTCTTAAAGGAAGTGGACAGACCTACAACCCTCTGGGAGTGTCTACAGGTTGATATGTCTCTTAAAGGAAGTGGACAGACCTACAACCCTCTGGGAGTGTCTACAGGTTGATATGTCTCTGGTTTAAAGGAAGTGGACAGACCTACAACCCTCTGGGAGTGTCTACAGGTTGATATGTCTCTTAAAGGAAGTGGACAGACCTACAACCCTCTGGGAGTGTCTACAGGTTGATATGTCTCTTAAAGGAAGTGGACAGACCTACAACCCTCTGGGAGTGTCTACAGGTTGATATGTCTCTTAAAGGAAGTGGACAGACCTACAACCCTCTGGGAGTGTCTACAGGTTGATATGTCTCTGGTTTAAAGGAAGTGGACAGACCTACAACCCTCTGGGAGTGTCTACAGGTTGATATGTCTCTTAAAGGAAGTGGACAGACCTACAACCCTCTGGGAGTGTCTACAGGTTGATATGTCTCTTAAAGGAAGTGGACAGACCTACAACCCTCTGGGAGTGTCTACAGGTTGATATGTCTCTTAAAGGAAGTGGACAGACCTACAACCCTCTGGGAGTGTCTACAGGTTGATATGTCTCTTAAAGGAAGTGGACAGACCTACAACCCTCTGGGAGTGTCTACAGGTTGATATGTCTCTGGTTTAAAGGAAGTGGACAGACCTACAACCCTCTGGGAGTGTCTACAGGTTGATATGTCTCTTAAAGGAAGTGGACAGACCTACAACCCTCTGGGAGTGTCTACAGGTTGATATGTCTCTTAAAGGAAGTGGACAGACCTACAACCCTCTGGGAGTGTCTACAGGTTGATATGTCTCTTAAAGGAAGTGGACAGACCTACAACCCTCTGGGAGTGTCTACAGGTTGATATGTCTCTTAAAGGAAGTGGACAGACCTACAACCCTCTGGGAGTGTCTACAGGTTGATATGTCTCTATTAAAGGAAGTGGACAGACCTACAACCCTCTGGGAGTGTCTACAGGTTGATATGTCTCTTAAAGGAAGTGGACAGACCTACAACCCTCTGGGAGTGTCTACAGGTTGATATGTCTCTTAAAGGAAGTGGACAGACCTACAACCCTCTGGGAGTGTCTACAGGTTGATATGTCTCTTAAAGGAAGTGGACAGACCTACAACCCTCTGGGAGTGTCTACAGGTTGATATGTCTCTTAAAGGAAGTGGACAGACCTACAACCCTCTGGGAGTGTCTACAGGTTGATATGTCTCTTAAAGGAAGTGGACAGACCTACAACCCTCTGGGAGTGTCTACAGGTTGATATGTCTCTTAAAGGAAGTGGACAGACCTACAACCCTCTGGGAGTGTCTACAGGTTGATATGTCTCTTAAAGGAAGTGGACAGACCTACAACCCTCTGGGAGTGTCTACAGGTTGATATGTCTCTGGTTTAAAGGAAGTGGACAGACCTACAACCCTCTGGGAGTGTCTACAGGTTGATATGTCTCTTAAAGGAAGTGGACAGACCTACAACCCTCTGGGAGTGTCTACAGGTTGATATGTCTCTGTTTAAAGGAAGTGGACAGACCTACAACCCTCTGGGAGTGTCTACAGGTTGATATGTCTCTGGTTTAAAGGAAGTGGACAGACCTACAACCCTCTGGGAGTGTCTACAGGTTGATATGTCTCTGGTTTAAAGGAAGTGGACAGACCTACAACCCTCTGGGAGTGTCTACAGGTTGATATGTCTCTTAAAGGAAGTGGACAGACCTACAACCCTCTGGGAGTGTCTACAGGTTGATATGTCTCTTAAAGGAAGTGGACAGACCTACAACCCTCTGGGAGTGTCTACAGGTTGATATGTCTCTGGTTTAAAGGAAGTGGACAGACCTACAACCCTCTGGGAGTGTCTACAGGTTGATATGTCTCTGGTTTAAAGGAAGTGGACAGACCTACAACCCTCTGGGAGTGTCTACAGGTTGATATGTCTCTTAAAGGAAGTGGACAGACCTACAACCCTCTGGGAGTGTCTACAGGTTGATATGTCTCTTAAAGGAAGTGGACAGACCTACAACCCTCTGGGAGTGTCTACAGGTTGATATGTCTCTGGTTTAAAGGAAGTGGACAGACCTACAACCCTCTGGGAGTGTCTACAGGTTGATATGTCTCTGGTTAAAGGAAGTGGACAGACCTACAACCCTCTGGGAGTGTCTACAGGTTGATATGTCTCTTAAAGGAAGTGGACAGACCTACAACCCTCTGGGAGTGTCTACAGGTTGATATGTCTCTTAAAGGAAGTGGACAGACCTACAACCCTCTGGGAGTGTCTACAGGTTGATATGTCTCTGGTTAAAGGAAGTGGACAGACCTACAACCCTCTGGGAGTGTCTACAGGTTGATATGTCTCTTAAAGGAAGTGGACAGACCTACAACCCTCTGGGAGTGTCTACAGGTTGATATGTCTCTTAAAGGAAGTGGACAGACCTACAACCCTCTGGGAGTGTCTACAGGTTGATATGTCTCTGGTTTAAAGGAAGTGGACAGACCTACAACCCTCTGGGAGTGTCTACAGGTTGATATGTCTCTTAAAGGAAGTGGACAGACCTACAACCCTCTGGGAGTGTCTACAGGTTGATATGTCTCTTAAAGGAAGTGGACAGACCTACAACCCTCTGGGAGTGTCTACAGGTTGATATGTCTCTGGTTAAAGGAAGTGGACAGACCTACAACCCTCTGGGAGTGTCTACAGGTTGATATGTCTCTTAAAGGAAGTGGACAGACCTACAACCCTCTGGGAGTGTCTACAGGTTGATATGTCTCTGGTTAAAGGAAGTGGACAGACCTACAACCCTCTGGGAGTGTCTACAGGTTGATATGTCTCTTAAAGGAAGTGGACAGACCTACAACCCTCTGGGAGTGTCTACAGGTTGATATGTCTCTTAAAGGAAGTGGACAGACCTACAACCCTCTGGGAGTGTCTACAGGTTGATATGTCTCTGTTAAAGGAAGTGGACAGACCTACAACCCTCTGGGAGTGTCTACAGGTTGATATGTCTCTGGTTAAAGGAAGTGGACAGACCTACAACCCTCTGGGAGTGTCTACAGGTTGATATGTCTCTGGTTAAAGGAAGTGGACAGACCTACAACCCTCTGGGAGTGTCTACAGGTTGATATGTCTCTGGTTAAAGGAAGTGGACAGACCTACAACCCTCTGGGAGTGTCTACAGGTTGATATGTCTCTTAAAGGAAGTGGACAGACCTACAACCCTCTGGGAGTGTCTACAGGTTGATATGTCTCTTAAAGGAAGTGGACAGACCTACAACCCTCTGGGAGTGTCTACAGGTTGATATGTCTCTTAAAGGAAGTGGACAGACCTACAACCCTCTGGGAGTGTCTACAGGTTGATATGTCTCTTAAAGGAAGTGGACAGACCTACAACCCTCTGGGAGTGTCTACAGGTTGATATGTCTCTTAAAGGAAGTGGACAGACCTACAACCCTCTGGGAGTGTCTACAGGTTGATATGTCTCTTAAAGGAAGTGGACAGACCTACAACCCTCTGGGAGTGTCTACAGGTTGATATGTCTCTTAAAGGAAGTGGACAGACCTACAACCCTCTGGGAGTGTCTACAGGTTGATATGTCTCTTAAAGGAAGTGGACAGACCTACAACCCTCTGGGAGTGTCTACAGGTTGATATGTCTCTGAAAGGAAGTGGACAGACCTACAACCCTCTGGGAGTGTCTACAGGTTGATATGTCTCTGGTTAAAGGAAGTGGACAGACCTACAACCCTCTGGGAGTGTCTACAGGTTGATATGTCTCTTAAAGGAAGTGGACAGACCTACAACCCTCTGGGAGTGTCTACAGGTTGATATGTCTCTTAAAGGAAGTGGACAGACCTACAACCCTCTGGGAGTGTCTACAGGTTGATATGTCTCTGGTTTAAAGGAAGTGGACAGACCTACAACCCTCTGGGAGTGTCTACAGGTTGATATGTCTCTGGTTAAAGGAAGTGGACAGACCTACAACCCTCTGGGAGTGTCTACAGGTTGATATGTCTCTTAAAGGAAGTGGACAGACCTACAACCCTCTGGGAGTGTCTACAGGTTGATATGTCTCTATTAAAGGAAGTGGACAGACCTACAACCCTCTGGGAGTGTCTACAGGTTGATATGTCTCTTAAAGGAAGTGGACAGACCTACAACCCTCTGGGAGTGTCTACAGGTTGATATGTCTCTGGTTAAAGGAAGTGGACAGACCTACAACCCTCTGGGAGTGTCTACAGGTTGATATGTCTCTTAAAGGAAGTGGACAGACCTACAACCCTCTGGGAGTGTCTACAGGTTGATATGTCTCTTAAAGGAAGTGGACAGACCTACAACCCTCTGGGAGTGTCTACAGGTTGATATGTCTCTTAAAGGAAGTGGACAGACCTACAACCCTCTGGGAGTGTCTACAGGTTGATATGTCTCTTAAAGGAAGTGGACAGACCTACAACCCTCTGGGAGTGTCTACAGGTTGATATGTCTCTTAAAGGAAGTGGACAGACCTACAACCCTCTGGGAGTGTCTACAGGTTGATATGTCTCTGGTTTAAAGGAAGTGGACAGACCTACAACCCTCTGGGAGTGTCTACAGGTTGATATGTCTCTTAAAGGAAGTGGACAGACCTACAACCCTCTGGGAGTGTCTACAGGTTGATATGTCTCTTAAAGGAAGTGGACAGACCTACAACCCTCTGGGAGTGTCTACAGGTTGATATGTCTCTTAAAGGAAGTGGACAGACCTACAACCCTCTGGGAGTGTCTACAGGTTGATATGTCTCTTAAAGGAAGTGGACAGACCTACAACCCTCTGGGAGTGTCTACAGGTTGATATGTCTCTGGTTTAAAGGAAGTGGACAGACCTACAACCCTCTGGGAGTGTCTACAGGTTGATATGTCTCTTAAAGGAAGTGGACAGACCTACAACCCTCTGGGAGTGTCTACAGGTTGATATGTCTCTTAAAGGAAGTGGACAGACCTACAACCCTCTGGGAGTGTCTACAGGTTGATATGTCTCTTAAAGGAAGTGGACAGACCTACAACCCTCTGGGAGTGTCTACAGGTTGATATGTCTCTTAAAGGAAGTGGACAGACCTACAACCCTCTGGGAGTGTCTACAGGTTGATATGTCTCTTAAAGGAAGTGGACAGACCTACAACCCTCTGGGAGTGTCTACAGGTTGATATGTCTCTTAAAGGAAGTGGACAGACCTACAACCCTCTGGGAGTGTCTACAGGTTGATATGTCTCTTAAAGGAAGTGGACAGACCTACAACCCTCTGGGAGTGTCTACAGGTTGATATGTCTCTTAAAGGAAGTGGACAGACCTACAACCCTCTGGGAGTGTCTACAGGTTGATATGTCTCTTAAAGGAAGTGGACAGACCTACAACCCTCTGGGAGTGTCTACAGGTTGATATGTCTCTTAAAGGAAGTGGACAGACCTACAACCCTCTGGGAGTGTCTACAGGTTGATATGTCTCTTAAAGGAAGTGGACAGACCTACAACCCTCTGGGAGTGTCTACAGGTTGATATGTCTCTTAAAGGAAGTGGACAGACCTACAACCCTCTGGGAGTGTCTACAGGTTGATATGTCTCTGGTTAAAGGAAGTGGACAGACCTACAACCCTCTGGGAGTGTCTACAGGTTGATATGTCTCTGGTTAAAGGAAGTGGACAGACCTACAACCCTCTGGGAGTGTCTACAGGTTGATATGTCTCTTAAAGGAAGTGGACAGACCTACAACCCTCTGGGAGTGTCTACAGGTTGATATGTCTCTGGTTAAAGGAAGTGGACAGACCTACAACCCTCTGGGAGTGTCTACAGGTTGATATGTCTCTTAAAGGAAGTGGACAGACCTACAACCCTCTGGGAGTGTCTACAGGTTGATATGTCTCTTAAAGGAAGTGGACAGACCTACAACCCTCTGGGAGTGTCTACAGGTTGATATGTCTCTGGTTAAAGGAAGTGGACAGACCTACAACCCTCTGGGAGTGTCTACAGGTTGATATGTCTCTTAAAGGAAGTGGACAGACCTACAACCCTCTGGGAGTGTCTACAGGTTGATATGTCTCTTAAAGGAAGTGGACAGACCTACAACCCTCTGGGAGTGTCTACAGGTTGATATGTCTCTTAAAGGAAGTGGACAGACCTACAACCCTCTGGGAGTGTCTACAGGTTGATATGTCTCTTAAAGGAAGTGGACAGACCTACAACCCTCTGGGAGTGTCTACAGGTTGATATGTCTCTTAAAGGAAGTGGACAGACCTACAACCCTCTGGGAGTGTCTACAGGTTGATATGTCTCTTAAAGGAAGTGGACAGACCTACAACCCTCTGGGAGTGTCTACAGGTTGATATGTCTCTGGTTTAAAGGAAGTGGACAGACCTACAACCCTCTGGGAGTGTCTACAGGTTGATATGTCTCTGGTTAAAGGAAGTGGACAGACCTACAACCCTCTGGGAGTGTCTACAGGTTGATATGTCTCTTAAAGGAAGTGGACAGACCTACAACCCTCTGGGAGTGTCTACAGGTTGATATGTCTCTTAAAGGAAGTGGACAGACCTACAACCCTCTGGGAGTGTCTACAGGTTGATATGTCTCTGGTTAAAGGAAGTGGACAGACCTACAACCCTCTGGGAGTGTCTACAGGTTGATATGTCTCTGGTTAAAGGAAGTGGACAGACCTACAACCCTCTGGGAGTGTCTACAGGTTGATATGTCTCTTAAAGGAAGTGGACAGACCTACAACCCTCTGGGAGTGTCTACAGGTTGATATGTCTCTGGTTAAAGGAAGTGGACAGACCTACAACCCTCTGGGAGTGTCTACAGGTTGATATGTCTCTTAAAGGAAGTGGACAGACCTACAACCCTCTGGGAGTGTCTACAGGTTGATATGTCTCTTAAAGGAAGTGGACAGACCTACAACCCTCTGGGAGTGTCTACAGGTTGATATGTCTCTTAAAGGAAGTGGACAGACCTACAACCCTCTGGGAGTGTCTACAGGTTGATATGTCTCTTAAAGGAAGTGGACAGACCTACAACCCTCTGGGAGTGTCTACAGGTTGATATGTCTCTTAAAGGAAGTGGACAGACCTACAACCCTCTGGGAGTGTCTACAGGTTGATATGTCTCTTAAAGGAAGTGGACAGACCTACAACCCTCTGGGAGTGTCTACAGGTTGATATGTCTCTTAAAGGAAGTGGACAGACCTACAACCCTCTGGGAGTGTCTACAGGTTGATATGTCTCTGGTTAAAGGAAGTGGACAGACCTACAACCCTCTGGGAGTGTCTACAGGTTGATATGTCTCTTAAAGGAAGTGGACAGACCTACAACCCTCTGGGAGTGTCTACAGGTTGATATGTCTCTTAAAGGAAGTGGACAGACCTACAACCCTCTGGGAGTGTCTACAGGTTGATATGTCTCTTAAAGGAAGTGGACAGACCTACAACCCTCTGGGAGTGTCTACAGGTTGATATGTCTCTTAAAGGAAGTGGACAGACCTACAACCCTCTGGGAGTGTCTACAGGTTGATATGTCTCTTAAAGGAAGTGGACAGACCTACAACCCTCTGGGAGTGTCTACAGGTTGATATGTCTCTGGTTAAAGGAAGTGGACAGACCTACAACCCTCTGGGAGTGTCTACAGGTTGATATGTCTCTGTTAAAGGAAGTGGACAGACCTACAACCCTCTGGGAGTGTCTACAGGTTGATATGTCTCTTAAAGGAAGTGGACAGACCTACAACCCTCTGGGAGTGTCTACAGGTTGATATGTCTCTTAAAGGAAGTGGACAGACCTACAACCCTCTGGGAGTGTCTACAGGTTGATATGTCTCTTAAAGGAAGTGGACAGACCTACAACCCTCTGGGAGTGTCTACAGGTTGATATGTCTCTTAAAGGAAGTGGACAGACCTACAACCCTCTGGGAGTGTCTACAGGTTGATATGTCTCTTAAAGGAAGTGGACAGACCTACAACCCTCTGGGAGTGTCTACAGGTTGATATGTCTCTTAAAGGAAGTGGACAGACCTACAACCCTCTGGGAGTGTCTACAGGTTGATATGTCTCTGGTTAAAGGAAGTGGACAGACCTACAACCCTCTGGGAGTGTCTACAGGTTGATATGTCTCTTAAAGGAAGTGGACAGACCTACAACCCTCTGGGAGTGTCTACAGGTTGATATGTCTCTTAAAGGAAGTGGACAGACCTACAACCCTCTGGGAGTGTCTACAGGTTGATATGTCTCTGGTTAAAGGAAGTGGACAGACCTACAACCCTCTGGGAGTGTCTACAGGTTGATATGTCTCTTAAAGGAAGTGGACAGACCTACAACCCTCTGGGAGTGTCTACAGGTTGATATGTCTCGTTAAAGGAAGTGGACAGACCTACAACCCTCTGGGAGTGTCTACAGGTTGATATGTCTCTTAAAGGAAGTGGACAGACCTACAACCCTCTGGGAGTGTCTACAGGTTGATATGTCTCTTAAAGGAAGTGGACAGACCTACAACCCTCTGGGAGTGTCTACAGGTTGATATGTCTCTTAAAGGAAGTGGACAGACCTACAACCCTCTGGGAGTGTCTACAGGTTGATATGTCTCTTAAAGGAAGTGGACAGACCTACAACCCTCTGGGAGTGTCTACAGGTTGATATGTCTCTGGTTAAAGGAAGTGGACAGACCTACAACCCTCTGGGAGTGTCTACAGGTTGATATGTCTCTTAAAGGAAGTGGACAGACCTACAACCCTCTGGGAGTGTCTACAGGTTGATATGTCTCTTAAAGGAAGTGGACAGACCTACAACCCTCTGGGAGTGTCTACAGGTTGATATGTCTCTTAAAGGAAGTGGACAGACCTACAACCCTCTGGGAGTGTCTACAGGTTGATATGTCTCTATTAAAGGAAGTGGACAGACCTACAACCCTCTGGGAGTGTCTACAGGTTGATATGTCTCTGGTTAAAGGAAGTGGACAGACCTACAACCCTCTGGGAGTGTCTACAGGTTGATATGTCTCTGTTAAAGGAAGTGGACAGACCTACAACCCTCTGGGAGTGTCTACAGGTTGATATGTCTCTGGTTAAAGGAAGTGGACAGACCTACAACCCTCTGGGAGTGTCTACAGGTTGATATGTCTCTTAAAGGAAGTGGACAGACCTACAACCCTCTGGGAGTGTCTACAGGTTGATATGTCTCTTAAAGGAAGTGGACAGACCTACAACCCTCTGGGAGTGTCTACAGGTTGATATGTCTCTGGTTAAAGGAAGTGGACAGACCTACAACCCTCTGGGAGTGTCTACAGGTTGATATGTCTCTGGTTAAAGGAAGTGGACAGACCTACAACCCTCTGGGAGTGTCTACAGGTTGATATGTCTCTTAAAGGAAGTGGACAGACCTACAACCCTCTGGGAGTGTCTACAGGTTGATATGTCTCTTAAAGGAAGTGGACAGACCTACAACCCTCTGGGAGTGTCTACAGGTTGATATGTCTCTTAAAGGAAGTGGACAGACCTACAACCCTCTGGGAGTGTCTACAGGTTGATATGTCTCTTAAAGGAAGTGGACAGACCTACAACCCTCTGGGAGTGTCTACAGGTTGATATGTCTCTTAAAGGAAGTGGACAGACCTACAACCCTCTGGGAGTGTCTACAGGTTGATATGTCTCTTAAAGGAAGTGGACAGACCTACAACCCTCTGGGAGTGTCTACAGGTTGATATGTCTCTGGTTAAAGGAAGTGGACAGACCTACAACCCTCTGGGAGTGTCTACAGGTTGATATGTCTCTGTTAAAGGAAGTGGACAGACCTACAACCCTCTGGGAGTGTCTACAGGTTGATATGTCTCTTAAAGGAAGTGGACAGACCTACAACCCTCTGGGAGTGTCTACAGGTTGATATGTCTCTTAAAGGAAGTGGACAGACCTACAACCCTCTGGGAGTGTCTACAGGTTGATATGTCTCTTAAAGGAAGTGGACAGACCTACAACCCTCTGGGAGTGTCTACAGGTTGATATGTCTCTGGTTAAAGGAAGTGGACAGACCTACAACCCTCTGGGAGTGTCTACAGGTTGATATGTCTCTGGTTAAAGGAAGTGGACAGACCTACAACCCTCTGGGAGTGTCTACAGGTTGATATGTCTCTTAAAGGAAGTGGACAGACCTACAACCCTCTGGGAGTGTCTACAGGTTGATATGTCTCTTAAAGGAAGTGGACAGACCTACAACCCTCTGGGAGTGTCTACAGGTTGATATGTCTCTTAAAGGAAGTGGACAGACCTACAACCCTCTGGGAGTGTCTACAGGTTGATATGTCTCTTAAAGGAAGTGGACAGACCTACAACCCTCTGGGAGTGTCTACAGGTTGATATGTCTCTGGTTAAAGGAAGTGGACAGACCTACAACCCTCTGGGAGTGTCTACAGGTTGATATGTCTCTTAAAGGAAGTGGACAGACCTACAACCCTCTGGGAGTGTCTACAGGTTGATATGTCTCTTAAAGGAAGTGGACAGACCTACAACCCTCTGGGAGTGTCTACAGGTTGATATGTCTCTTAAAGGAAGTGGACAGACCTACAACCCTCTGGGAGTGTCTACAGGTTGATATGTCTCTTAAAGGAAGTGGACAGACCTACAACCCTCTGGGAGTGTCTACAGGTTGATATGTCTCTGTTAAAGGAAGTGGACAGACCTACAACCCTCTGGGAGTGTCTACAGGTTGATATGTCTCTTAAAGGAAGTGGACAGACCTACAACCCTCTGGGAGTGTCTACAGGTTGATATGTCTCTTAAAGGAAGTGGACAGACCTACAACCCTCTGGGAGTGTCTACAGGTTGATATGTCTCTGGTTAAAGGAAGTGGACAGACCTACAACCCTCTGGGAGTGTCTACAGGTTGATATGTCTCTTAAAGGAAGTGGACAGACCTACAACCCTCTGGGAGTGTCTACAGGTTGATATGTCTCTTAAAGGAAGTGGACAGACCTACAACCCTCTGGGAGTGTCTACAGGTTGATATGTCTCTTAAAGGAAGTGGACAGACCTACAACCCTCTGGGAGTGTCTACAGGTTGATATGTCTCTGGTTAAAGGAAGTGGACAGACCTACAACCCTCTGGGAGTGTCTACAGGTTGATATGTCTCTTAAAGGAAGTGGACAGACCTACAACCCTCTGGGAGTGTCTACAGGTTGATATGTCTCTTAAAGGAAGTGGACAGACCTACAACCCTCTGGGAGTGTCTACAGGTTGATATGTCTCTTAAAGGAAGTGGACAGACCTACAACCCTCTGGGAGTGTCTACAGGTTGATATGTCTCTTAAAGGAAGTGGACAGACCTACAACCCTCTGGGAGTGTCTACAGGTTGATATGTCTCTTAAAGGAAGTGGACAGACCTACAACCCTCTGGGAGTGTCTACAGGTTGATATGTCTCTGGTTAAAGGAAGTGGACAGACCTACAACCCTCTGGGAGTGTCTACAGGTTGATATGTCTCTTAAAGGAAGTGGACAGACCTACAACCCTCTGGGAGTGTCTACAGGTTGATATGTCTCTTAAAGGAAGTGGACAGACCTACAACCCTCTGGGAGTGTCTACAGGTTGATATGTCTCTTAAAGGAAGTGGACAGACCTACAACCCTCTGGGAGTGTCTACAGGTTGATATGTCTCTTAAAGGAAGTGGACAGACCTACAACCCTCTGGGAGTGTCTACAGGTTGATATGTCTCTTAAAGGAAGTGGACAGACCTACAACCCTCTGGGAGTGTCTACAGGTTGATATGTCTCTTAAAGGAAGTGGACAGACCTACAACCCTCTGGGAGTGTCTACAGGTTGATATGTCTCTGGTTAAAGGAAGTGGACAGACCTACAACCCTCTGGGAGTGTCTACAGGTTGATATGTCTCTTAAAGGAAGTGGACAGACCTACAACCCTCTGGGAGTGTCTACAGGTTGATATGTCTCTGGTTAAAGGAAGTGGACAGACCTACAACCCTCTGGGAGTGTCTACAGGTTGATATGTCTCTGTTAAAGGAAGTGGACAGACCTACAACCCTCTGGGAGTGTCTACAGGTTGATATGTCTCTTAAAGGAAGTGGACAGACCTACAACCCTCTGGGAGTGTCTACAGGTTGATATGTCTCTGTTAAAGGAAGTGGACAGACCTACAACCCTCTGGGAGTGTCTACAGGTTGATATGTCTCTTAAAGGAAGTGGACAGACCTACAACCCTCTGGGAGTGTCTACAGGTTGATATGTCTCTTAAAGGAAGTGGACAGACCTACAACCCTCTGGGAGTGTCTACAGGTTGATATGTCTCTTAAAGGAAGTGGACAGACCTACAACCCTCTGGGAGTGTCTACAGGTTGATATGTCTCTTAAAGGAAGTGGACAGACCTACAACCCTCTGGGAGTGTCTACAGGTTGATATGTCTCTTAAAGGAAGTGGACAGACCTACAACCCTCTGGGAGTGTCTACAGGTTGATATGTCTCTTAAAGGAAGTGGACAGACCTACAACCCTCTGGGAGTGTCTACAGGTTGATATGTCTCTTAAAGGAAGTGGACAGACCTACAACCCTCTGGGAGTGTCTACAGGTTGATATGTCTCTGTTAAAGGAAGTGGACAGACCTACAACCCTCTGGGAGTGTCTACAGGTTGATATGTCTCTTAAAGGAAGTGGACAGACCTACAACCCTCTGGGAGTGTCTACAGGTTGATATGTCTCTTAAAGGAAGTGGACAGACCTACAACCCTCTGGGAGTGTCTACAGGTTGATATGTCTCTGGTTAAAGGAAGTGGACAGACCTACAACCCTCTGGGAGTGTCTACAGGTTGATATGTCTCTGGTTAAAGGAAGTGGACAGACCTACAACCCTCTGGGAGTGTCTACAGGTTGATATGTCTCTTAAAGGAAGTGGACAGACCTACAACCCTCTGGGAGTGTCTACAGGTTGATATGTCTCTGGTTAAAGGAAGTGGACAGACCTACAACCCTCTGGGAGTGTCTACAGGTTGATATGTCTCTTAAAGGAAGTGGACAGACCTACAACCCTCTGGGAGTGTCTACAGGTTGATATGTCTCTTAAAGGAAGTGGACAGACCTACAACCCTCTGGGAGTGTCTACAGGTTGATATGTCTCTGTAAAGGAAGTGGACAGACCTACAACCCTCTGGGAGTGTCTACAGGTTGATATGTCTCTTAAAGGAAGTGGACAGACCTACAACCCTCTGGGAGTGTCTACAGGTTGATATGTCTCTTAAAGGAAGTGGACAGACCTACAACCCTCTGGGAGTGTCTACAGGTTGATATGTCTCTTAAAGGAAGTGGACAGACCTACAACCCTCTGGGAGTGTCTACAGGTTGATATGTCTCTTAAAGGAAGTGGACAGACCTACAACCCTCTGGGAGTGTCTACAGGTTGATATGTCTCTTAAAGGAAGTGGACAGACCTACAACCCTCTGGGAGTGTCTACAGGTTGATATGTCTCTTAAAGGAAGTGGACAGACCTACAACCCTCTGGGAGTGTCTACAGGTTGATATGTCTCTGGTTAAAGGAAGTGGACAGACCTACAACCCTCTGGGAGTGTCTACAGGTTGATATGTCTCTTAAAGGAAGTGGACAGACCTACAACCCTCTGGGAGTGTCTACAGGTTGATATGTCTCTTAAAGGAAGTGGACAGACCTACAACCCTCTGGGAGTGTCTACAGGTTGATATGTCTCTGGTTAAAGGAAGTGGACAGACCTACAACCCTCTGGGAGTGTCTACAGGTTGATATGTCTCTTAAAGGAAGTGGACAGACCTACAACCCTCTGGGAGTGTCTACAGGTTGATATGTCTCTTAAAGGAAGTGGACAGACCTACAACCCTCTGGGAGTGTCTACAGGTTGATATGTCTCTTAAAGGAAGTGGACAGACCTACAACCCTCTGGGAGTGTCTACAGGTTGATATGTCTCTTAAAGGAAGTGGACAGACCTACAACCCTCTGGGAGTGTCTACAGGTTGATATGTCTCTTAAAGGAAGTGGACAGACCTACAACCCTCTGGGAGTGTCTACAGGTTGATATGTCTCTTAAAGGAAGTGGACAGACCTACAACCCTCTGGGAGTGTCTACAGGTTGATATGTCTCTGGTTAAAGGAAGTGGACAGACCTACAACCCTCTGGGAGTGTCTACAGGTTGATATGTCTCTTAAAGGAAGTGGACAGACCTACAACCCTCTGGGAGTGTCTACAGGTTGATATGTCTCTTAAAGGAAGTGGACAGACCTACAACCCTCTGGGAGTGTCTACAGGTTGATATGTCTCTGGTTAAAGGAAGTGGACAGACCTACAACCCTCTGGGAGTGTCTACAGGTTGATATGTCTCTTAAAGGAAGTGGACAGACCTACAACCCTCTGGGAGTGTCTACAGGTTGATATGTCTCTTAAAGGAAGTGGACAGACCTACAACCCTCTGGGAGTGTCTACAGGTTGATATGTCTCTTAAAGGAAGTGGACAGACCTACAACCCTCTGGGAGTGTCTACAGGTTGATATGTCTCTTAAAGGAAGTGGACAGACCTACAACCCTCTGGGAGTGTCTACAGGTTGATATGTCTCTGTTAAAGGAAGTGGACAGACCTACAACCCTCTGGGAGTGTCTACAGGTTGATATGTCTCTTAAAGGAAGTGGACAGACCTACAACCCTCTGGGAGTGTCTACAGGTTGATATGTCTCTATTAAAGGAAGTGGACAGACCTACAACCCTCTGGGAGTGTCTACAGGTTGATATGTCTCTTAAAGGAAGTGGACAGACCTACAACCCTCTGGGAGTGTCTACAGGTTGATATGTCTCTTAAAGGAAGTGGACAGACCTACAACCCTCTGGGAGTGTCTACAGGTTGATATGTCTCTGTTAAAGGAAGTGGACAGACCTACAACCCTCTGGGAGTGTCTACAGGTTGATATGTCTCTGTTAAAGGAAGTGGACAGACCTACAACCCTCTGGGAGTGTCTACAGGTTGATATGTCTCTGGTTAAAGGAAGTGGACAGACCTACAACCCTCTGGGAGTGTCTACAGGTTGATATGTCTCTGGTTAAAGGAAGTGGACAGACCTACAACCCTCTGGGAGTGTCTACAGGTTGATATGTCTCTGTTAAAGGAAGTGGACAGACCTACAACCCTCTGGGAGTGTCTACAGGTTGATATGTCTCTTAAAGGAAGTGGACAGACCTACAACCCTCTGGGAGTGTCTACAGGTTGATATGTCTCTTAAAGGAAGTGGACAGACCTACAACCCTCTGGGAGTGTCTACAGGTTGATATGTCTCTTAAAGGAAGTGGACAGACCTACAACCCTCTGGGAGTGTCTACAGGTTGATATGTCTCTTAAAGGAAGTGGACAGACCTACAACCCTCTGGGAGTGTCTACAGGTTGATATGTCTCTTAAAGGAAGTGGACAGACCTACAACCCTCTGGGAGTGTCTACAGGTTGATATGTCTCTTAAAGGAAGTGGACAGACCTACAACCCTCTGGGAGTGTCTACAGGTTGATATGTCTCTTAAAGGAAGTGGACAGACCTACAACCCTCTGGGAGTGTCTACAGGTTGATATGTCTCTTAAAGGAAGTGGACAGACCTACAACCCTCTGGGAGTGTCTACAGGTTGATATGTCTCTTAAAGGAAGTGGACAGACCTACAACCCTCTGGGAGTGTCTACAGGTTGATATGTCTCTTAAAGGAAGTGGACAGACCTACAACCCTCTGGGAGTGTCTACAGGTTGATATGTCTCTGGTTAAAGGAAGTGGACAGACCTACAACCCTCTGGGAGTGTCTACAGGTTGATATGTCTCTTAAAGGAAGTGGACAGACCTACAACCCTCTGGGAGTGTCTACAGGTTGATATGTCTCTGGTTAAAGGAAGTGGACAGACCTACAACCCTCTGGGAGTGTCTACAGGTTGATATGTCTCTTAAAGGAAGTGGACAGACCTACAACCCTCTGGGAGTGTCTACAGGTTGATATGTCTCTGGTTAAAGGAAGTGGACAGACCTACAACCCTCTGGGAGTGTCTACAGGTTGATATGTCTCTTAAAGGAAGTGGACAGACCTACAACCCTCTGGGAGTGTCTACAGGTTGATATGTCTCTGGTTAAAGGAAGTGGACAGACCTACAACCCTCTGGGAGTGTCTACAGGTTGATATGTCTCTGGTTAAAGGAAGTGGACAGACCTACAACCCTCTGGGAGTGTCTACAGGTTGATATGTCTCTTAAAGGAAGTGGACAGACCTACAACCCTCTGGGAGTGTCTACAGGTTGATATGTCTCTTAAAGGAAGTGGACAGACCTACAACCCTCTGGGAGTGTCTACAGGTTGATATGTCTCTTAAAGGAAGTGGACAGACCTACAACCCTCTGGGAGTGTCTACAGGTTGATATGTCTCTTAAAGGAAGTGGACAGACCTACAACCCTCTGGGAGTGTCTACAGGTTGATATGTCTCTTAAAGGAAGTGGACAGACCTACAACCCTCTGGGAGTGTCTACAGGTTGATATGTCTCTTAAAGGAAGTGGACAGACCTACAACCCTCTGGGAGTGTCTACAGGTTGATATGTCTCTTAAAGGAAGTGGACAGACCTACAACCCTCTGGGAGTGTCTACAGGTTGATATGTCTCTGGTTAAAGGAAGTGGACAGACCTACAACCCTCTGGGAGTGTCTACAGGTTGATATGTCTCTGTTAAAGGAAGTGGACAGACCTACAACCCTCTGGGAGTGTCTACAGGTTGATATGTCTCTGTTAAAGGAAGTGGACAGACCTACAACCCTCTGGGAGTGTCTACAGGTTGATATGTCTCTTAAAGGAAGTGGACAGACCTACAACCCTCTGGGAGTGTCTACAGGTTGATATGTCTCTTAAAGGAAGTGGACAGACCTACAACCCTCTGGGAGTGTCTACAGGTTGATATGTCTCTTAAAGGAAGTGGACAGACCTACAACCCTCTGGGAGTGTCTACAGGTTGATATGTCTCTTAAAGGAAGTGGACAGACCTACAACCCTCTGGGAGTGTCTACAGGTTGATATGTCTCTGGTTAAAGGAAGTGGACAGACCTACAACCCTCTGGGAGTGTCTACAGGTTGATATGTCTCTTAAAGGAAGTGGACAGACCTACAACCCTCTGGGAGTGTCTACAGGTTGATATGTCTCTTAAAGGAAGTGGACAGACCTACAACCCTCTGGGAGTGTCTACAGGTTGATATGTCTCTTAAAGGAAGTGGACAGACCTACAACCCTCTGGGAGTGTCTACAGGTTGATATGTCTCTGGTTAAAGGAAGTGGACAGACCTACAACCCTCTGGGAGTGTCTACAGGTTGATATGTCTCTGTTAAAGGAAGTGGACAGACCTACAACCCTCTGGGAGTGTCTACAGGTTGATATGTCTCTGGTTAAAGGAAGTGGACAGACCTACAACCCTCTGGGAGTGTCTACAGGTTGATATGTCTCTGGTTTAAAGGAAGTGGACAGACCTACAACCCTCTGGGAGTGTCTACAGGTTGATATGTCTCTTAAAGGAAGTGGACAGACCTACAACCCTCTGGGAGTGTCTACAGGTTGATATGTCTCTTAAAGGAAGTGGACAGACCTACAACCCTCTGGGAGTGTCTACAGGTTGATATGTCTCTTAAAGGAAGTGGACAGACCTACAACCCTCTGGGAGTGTCTACAGGTTGATATGTCTCTGGTTTAAAGGAAGTGGACAGACCTACAACCCTCTGGGAGTGTCTACAGGTTGATATGTCTCTTAAAGGAAGTGGACAGACCTACAACCCTCTGGGAGTGTCTACAGGTTGATATGTCTCTTAAAGGAAGTGGACAGACCTACAACCCTCTGGGAGTGTCTACAGGTTGATATGTCTCTTAAAGGAAGTGGACAGACCTACAACCCTCTGGGAGTGTCTACAGGTTGATATGTCTCTTAAAGGAAGTGGACAGACCTACAACCCTCTGGGAGTGTCTACAGGTTGATATGTCTCTGGTTAAAGGAAGTGGACAGACCTACAACCCTCTGGGAGTGTCTACAGGTTGATATGTCTCTGGTTAAAGGAAGTGGACAGACCTACAACCCTCTGGGAGTGTCTACAGGTTGATATGTCTCTGGTTAAAGGAAGTGGACAGACCTACAACCCTCTGGGAGTGTCTACAGGTTGATATGTCTCTGGTTAAAGGAAGTGGACAGACCTACAACCCTCTGGGAGTGTCTACAGGTTGATATGTCTCTGTTAAAGGAAGTGGACAGACCTACAACCCTCTGGGAGTGTCTACAGGTTGATATGTCTCTTAAAGGAAGTGGACAGACCTACAACCCTCTGGGAGTGTCTACAGGTTGATATGTCTCTGGTTTAAAGGAAGTGGACAGACCTACAACCCTCTGGGAGTGTCTACAGGTTGATATGTCTCTTAAAGGAAGTGGACAGACCTACAACCCTCTGGGAGTGTCTACAGGTTGATATGTCTCTTAAAGGAAGTGGACAGACCTACAACCCTCTGGGAGTGTCTACAGGTTGATATGTCTCTTAAAGGAAGTGGACAGACCTACAACCCTCTGGGAGTGTCTACAGGTTGATATGTCTCTTAAAGGAAGTGGACAGACCTACAACCCTCTGGGAGTGTCTACAGGTTGATATGTCTCTTAAAGGAAGTGGACAGACCTACAACCCTCTGGGAGTGTCTACAGGTTGATATGTCTCTTAAAGGAAGTGGACAGACCTACAACCCTCTGGGAGTGTCTACAGGTTGATATGTCTCTGGTTAAAGGAAGTGGACAGACCTACAACCCTCTGGGAGTGTCTACAGGTTGATATGTCTCTTAAAGGAAGTGGACAGACCTACAACCCTCTGGGAGTGTCTACAGGTTGATATGTCTCTTAAAGGAAGTGGACAGACCTACAACCCTCTGGGAGTGTCTACAGGTTGATATGTCTCTGGTTAAAGGAAGTGGACAGACCTACAACCCTCTGGGAGTGTCTACAGGTTGATATGTCTCTTAAAGGAAGTGGACAGACCTACAACCCTCTGGGAGTGTCTACAGGTTGATATGTCTCTTAAAGGAAGTGGACAGACCTACAACCCTCTGGGAGTGTCTACAGGTTGATATGTCTCTGGTTAAAGGAAGTGGACAGACCTACAACCCTCTGGGAGTGTCTACAGGTTGATATGTCTCTTAAAGGAAGTGGACAGACCTACAACCCTCTGGGAGTGTCTACAGGTTGATATGTCTCTGTTAAAGGAAGTGGACAGACCTACAACCCTCTGGGAGTGTCTACAGGTTGATATGTCTCTTAAAGGAAGTGGACAGACCTACAACCCTCTGGGAGTGTCTACAGGTTGATATGTCTCTTAAAGGAAGTGGACAGACCTACAACCCTCTGGGAGTGTCTACAGGTTGATATGTCTCTTAAAGGAAGTGGACAGACCTACAACCCTCTGGGAGTGTCTACAGGTTGATATGTCTCTTAAAGGAAGTGGACAGACCTACAACCCTCTGGGAGTGTCTACAGGTTGATATGTCTCTTAAAGGAAGTGGACAGACCTACAACCCTCTGGGAGTGTCTACAGGTTGATATGTCTCTTAAAGGAAGTGGACAGACCTACAACCCTCTGGGAGTGTCTACAGGTTGATATGTCTCTTAAAGGAAGTGGACAGACCTACAACCCTCTGGGAGTGTCTACAGGTTGATATGTCTCTTAAAGGAAGTGGACAGACCTACAACCCTCTGGGAGTGTCTACAGGTTGATATGTCTCTTAAAGGAAGTGGACAGACCTACAACCCTCTGGGAGTGTCTACAGGTTGATATGTCTCTTAAAGGAAGTGGACAGACCTACAACCCTCTGGGAGTGTCTACAGGTTGATATGTCTCTTAAAGGAAGTGGACAGACCTACAACCCTCTGGGAGTGTCTACAGGTTGATATGTCTCTTAAAGGAAGTGGACAGACCTACAACCCTCTGGGAGTGTCTACAGGTTGATATGTCTCTGGTTAAAGGAAGTGGACAGACCTACAACCCTCTGGGAGTGTCTACAGGTTGATATGTCTCTTAAAGGAAGTGGACAGACCTACAACCCTCTGGGAGTGTCTACAGGTTGATATGTCTCTTAAAGGAAGTGGACAGACCTACAACCCTCTGGGAGTGTCTACAGGTTGATATGTCTCTTAAAGGAAGTGGACAGACCTACAACCCTCTGGGAGTGTCTACAGGTTGATATGTCTCTTAAAGGAAGTGGACAGACCTACAACCCTCTGGGAGTGTCTACAGGTTGATATGTCTCTGGTTTAAAGGAAGTGGACAGACCTACAACCCTCTGGGAGTGTCTACAGGTTGATATGTCTCTTAAAGGAAGTGGACAGACCTACAACCCTCTGGGAGTGTCTACAGGTTGATATGTCTCTGGTTTAAAGGAAGTGGACAGACCTACAACCCTCTGGGAGTGTCTACAGGTTGATATGTCTCTTAAAGGAAGTGGACAGACCTACAACCCTCTGGGAGTGTCTACAGGTTGATATGTCTCTTAAAGGAAGTGGACAGACCTACAACCCTCTGGGAGTGTCTACAGGTTGATATGTCTCTTAAAGGAAGTGGACAGACCTACAACCCTCTGGGAGTGTCTACAGGTTGATATGTCTCTTAAAGGAAGTGGACAGACCTACAACCCTCTGGGAGTGTCTACAGGTTGATATGTCTCTTAAAGGAAGTGGACAGACCTACAACCCTCTGGGAGTGTCTACAGGTTGATATGTCTCTGGTTTAAAGGAAGTGGACAGACCTACAACCCTCTGGGAGTGTCTACAGGTTGATATGTCTCTTAAAGGAAGTGGACAGACCTACAACCCTCTGGGAGTGTCTACAGGTTGATATGTCTCTGGTTTAAAGGAAGTGGACAGACCTACAACCCTCTGGGAGTGTCTACAGGTTGATATGTCTCTTAAAGGAAGTGGACAGACCTACAACCCTCTGGGAGTGTCTACAGGTTGATATGTCTCTGGTTAAAGGAAGTGGACAGACCTACAACCCTCTGGGAGTGTCTACAGGTTGATATGTCTCTTAAAGGAAGTGGACAGACCTACAACCCTCTGGGAGTGTCTACAGGTTGATATGTCTCTGGTTTAAAGGAAGTGGACAGACCTACAACCCTCTGGGAGTGTCTACAGGTTGATATGTCTCTTAAAGGAAGTGGACAGACCTACAACCCTCTGGGAGTGTCTACAGGTTGATATGTCTCTTAAAGGAAGTGGACAGACCTACAACCCTCTGGGAGTGTCTACAGGTTGATATGTCTCTTAAAGGAAGTGGACAGACCTACAACCCTCTGGGAGTGTCTACAGGTTGATATGTCTCTTAAAGGAAGTGGACAGACCTACAACCCTCTGGGAGTGTCTACAGGTTGATATGTCTCTTAAAGGAAGTGGACAGACCTACAACCCTCTGGGAGTGTCTACAGGTTGATATGTCTCTTAAAGGAAGTGGACAGACCTACAACCCTCTGGGAGTGTCTACAGGTTGATATGTCTCTTAAAGGAAGTGGACAGACCTACAACCCTCTGGGAGTGTCTACAGGTTGATATGTCTCTGGTTTAAAGGAAGTGGACAGACCTACAACCCTCTGGGAGTGTCTACAGGTTGATATGTCTCTTAAAGGAAGTGGACAGACCTACAACCCTCTGGGAGTGTCTACAGGTTGATATGTCTCTTAAAGGAAGTGGACGGACCTACAACCCTCTGGGAGTGTCTACAGGTTGATATGTCTCTGGTTTAAAGGAAGTGGACAGACCTACAACCCTCTGGGAGTGTCTGCAGGTTGATATGTCTCTTAAAGGAAGTGGACAGACCTACAACCCTCTGGGAGTGTCTACAGGTTGATATGTCTCTTAAAGGAAGTGGACAGACCTACAACCCTCTGGGAGTGTCTACAGGTTGATATGTCTCTTAAAGGAAGTGGACAGACCTACAACCCTCTGGGAGTGTCTACAGGTTGATATGTCTCTTAAAGGAAGTGGACAGACCTACAACCCTCTGGGAGTGTCTACAGGTTGATATGTCTCTTAAAGGAAGTGGACAGACCTACAACCCTCTGGGAGTGTCTACAGGTTGATATGTCTCTGGTTTAAAGGAAGTGGACAGACCTACAACCCTCTGGGAGTGTCTACAGGTTGATATGTCTCTTAAAGGAAGTGGACAGACCTACAACCCTCTGGGAGTGTCTACAGGTTGATATGTCTCTTAAAGGAAGTGGACAGACCTACAACCCTCTGGGAGTGTCTACAGGTTGATATGTCTCTTAAAGGAAGTGGACAGACCTACAACCCTCTGGGAGTGTCTACAGGTTGATATGTCTCTTAAAGGAAGTGGACAGACCTACAACCCTCTGGGAGTGTCTACAGGTTGATATGTCTCTTAAAGGAAGTGGACAGACCTACAACCCTCTGGGAGTGTCTACAGGTTGATATGTCTCTGGTTTAAAGGAAGTGGACAGACCTACAACCCTCTGGGAGTGTCTACAGGTTGATATGTCTCTGGTTTAAAGGAAGTGGACAGACCTACAACCCTCTGGGAGTGTCTGCAGGTTGATATGTCTCTTAAAGGAAGTGGACAGACCTACAACCCTCTGGGAGTGTCTACAGGTTGATATGTCTCTTAAAGGAAGTGGACAGACCTACAACCCTCTGGGAGTGTCTACAGGTTGATATGTCTCTTAAAGGAAGTGGACAGACCTACAACCCTCTGGGAGTGTCTACAGGTTGATATGTCTCTTAAAGGAAGTGGACAGACCTACAACCCTCTGGGAGTGTCTACAGGTTGATATGTCTCTTAAAGGAAGTGGACAGACCTACAACCCTCTGGGAGTGTCTGCAGGTTGATATGTCTCTTAAAGGAAGTGGACAGACCTACAACCCTCTGGGAGTGTCTACAGGTTGATATGTCTCTTAAAGGAAGTGGACAGACCTACAACCCTCTGGGAGTGTCTACAGGTTGATATGTCTCTTAAAGGAAGTGGACAGACCTACAACCCTCTGGGAGTGTCTACAGGTTGATATGTCTCTTAAAGGAAGTGGACAGACCTACAACCCTCTGGGAGTGTCTACAGGTTGATATGTCTCTTAAAGGAAGTGGACAGACCTAAAACCCTCTGGGAGTGTCTACAGCACAGGTGTCAAACTCATTCCACGGAGGGCCGAGTGTCTGCGGGTTTTCGCTCCTCCCTTGTACTTGATTGATGAATTAACATCACTAATTAGTTAGGAACTCCCCACACCTGGTTGTCTAGGGCTTTATTGAAAGGAAAAACCAAAAACCCGCAGACACTAGGCCCTCCGTGGAATGAGTTTGACACCCCTGGTCTACAGGTTGCTATGTCTCTTAAAGGAAGTGGACAGACCTACAACCCTCTGGGAGTGTCTACAGGTTGATATGTCTCTTAAAGGAAGTGGACAGACCTACAACCCTCTGGGAGTGTCTACAGGTTGATATGTCTCTTAAAGGAAGTGGACAGACCTACAACCCTCTGGGAGTGTCTACAGGTTGATATGTCTCTGGTTTAAAGGAAGTGGACAGACCTACAACCCTCTGGGAGTGTCTACAGGTTGATATGTCTCTGGTTTAAAGGAAGTGGACAGACCTACAACCCTCTGGGAGTGTCTACAGGTTGATATGTCTCTTAAAGGAAGTGGACAGACCTACAACCCTCTGGGAGTGTCTACAGGTTGATATGTCTCTTAAAGGAAGTGGACAGACCTACAACCCTCTGGGAGTGTCTACAGGTTGATATGTCTCTGGTTTAAAGGAAGTGGACAGACCTACAACCCTCTGGGAGTGTCTACAGGTTGATATGTCTCTTAAAGGAAGTGGACAGACCTACAACCCTCTGGGAGTGTCTACAGGTTGATATGTCTCTTAAAGGAAGTGGACAGACCTACAACCCTCTGGGAGTGTCTACAGGTTGATATGTCTCTTAAAGGAAGTGGACAGACCTACAACCCTCTGGGAGTGTCTACAGGTTGATATGTCTCTTAAAGGAAGTGGACAGACCTACAACCCTCTGGGAGTGTCTACAGGTTGATATGTCTCTTAAAGGAAGTGGACAGACCTACAACCCTCTGGGAGTGTCTACAGGTTGATATGTCTCTTAAAGGAAGTGGACAGACCTACAACCCTCTGGGAGTGTCTACAGGTTGATATGTCTCTTAAAGGAAGTGGACAGACCTACAACCCTCTGGGAGTGTCTACAGGTTGATATGTCTCTGGTTTAAAGGAAGTGGACAGACCTACAACCCTCTGGGAGTGTCTACAGGTTGATATGTCTCTTAAAGGAAGTGGACAGACCTACAACCCTCTGGGAGTGTCTACAGGTTGATATGTCTCTTAAAGGAAGTGGACGGACCTACAACCCTCTGGGAGTGTCTACAGGTTGATATGTCTCTGGTTTAAA
Organism: Salvelinus fontinalis; assembly: GCF_029448725.1. NCBI lineage: Eukaryota > Metazoa > Chordata > Actinopteri > Salmoniformes > Salmonidae > Salvelinus > Salvelinus fontinalis. The sequence continues at coordinate 25,703 of NW_026601394.1, forward strand.
GGAAGTGGACAGACCTACAACCCTCTGGGAGTGTCTGCAGGTTGATATGTCTCTTAAAGGAAGTGGACAGACCTACAACCCTCTGGGAGTGTCTACAGGTTGATATGTCTCTTAAAGGAAGTGGACAGACCTACAACCCTCTGGGAGTGTCTACAGGTTGATATGTCTCTTAAAGGAAGTGGACAGACCTACAACCCTCTGGGAGTGTCTACAGGTTGATATGTCTCTTAAAGGAAGTGGACAGACCTACAACCCTCTGGGAGTGTCTACAGGTTGATATGTCTCTTAAAGGAAGTGGACAGACCTACAACCCTCTGGGAGTGTCTACAGGTTGATATGTCTCTGGTTTAAAGGAAGTGGACAGACCTACAACCCTCTGGAGTGTCTACAGGTTGATATGTCTCTTAAAGGAAGTGGACAGACCTACAACCCTCTGGGAGTGTCTACAGGTTGATATGTCTCTTAAAGGAAGTGGACAGACCTACAACCCTCTGGGAGTGTCTACAGGTTGATATGTCTCTTAAAGGAAGTGGACAGACCTACAACCCTCTGGGAGTGTCTACAGGTTGATATGTCTCTTAAAGGAAGTGGACAGACCTACAACCCTCTGGGAGTGTCTACAGGTTGATATGTCTCTGGTTTAAAGGAAGTGGACAGACCTACAACCCTCTGGGAGTGTCTACAGGTTGATATGTCTCTGGTTTAAAGGAAGTGGACAGACCTACAACCCTCTGGGAGTGTCTGCAGGTTGATATGTCTCTTAAAGGAAGTGGACAGACCTACAACCCTCTGGGAGTGTCTACAGGTTGATATGTCTCTTAAAGGAAGTGGACAGACCTACAACCCTCTGGGAGTGTCTACAGGTTGATATGTCTCTTAAAGGAAGTGGACAGACCTACAACCCTCTGGGAGTGTCTACAGGTTGATATGTCTCTTAAAGGAAGTGGACAGACCTACAACCCTCTGGGAGTGTCTACAGGTTGATATGTCTCTGGTTTAAAGGAAGTGGACAGACCTACAACCCTCTGGGAGTGTCTACAGGTTGATATGTCTCTTAAAGGAAGTGGACAGACCTACAACCCTCTGGGAGTGTCTACAGGTTGATATGTCTCTTAAAGGAAGTGGACAGACCTACAACCCTCTGGGAGTGTCTGCAGGTTGATATGTCTCTTAAAGGAAGTGGACAGACCTACAACCCTCTGGGAGTGTCTACAGGTTGATATGTCTCTTAAAGGAAGTGGACAGACCTACAACCCTCTGGGAGTGTCTACAGGTTGATATGTCTCTTAAAGGAAGTGGACAGACCTACAACCCTCTGGGAGTGTCTACAGGTTGATATGTCTCTTAAAGGAAGTGGACAGACCTACAACCCTCTGGGAGTGTCTACAGGTTGATATGTCTCTTAAAGGAAGTGGACAGACCTAAAACCCTCTGGGAGTGTCTACAGCACAGGTGTCAAACTCATTCCACGGAGGGCCGAGTGTCTGCGGGTTTTCGCTCCTCCCTTGTACTTGATTGATGAATTAACATCACTAATTAGTTAGGAACTCCCCACACCTGGTTGTCTAGGGCTTTATTGAAAGGAAAAACCAAAAACCCGCAGACACTAGGCCCTCCGTGGAATGAGTTTGACACCCCTGGTCTACAGGTTGCTATGTCTCTTAAAGGAAGTGGACAGACCTACAACCCTCTGGGAGTGTCTACAGGTTGATATGTCTCTTAAAGGAAGTGGACAGACCTACAACCCTCTGGGAGTGTCTACAGGTTGATATGTCTCTTAAAGGAAGTGGACAGACCTACAACCCTCTGGGAGTGTCTGCAGGTTGATATGTCTCTTAAAGGAAGTGGACAGACCTACAACCCTCTGGGAGTGTCTACAGGTTGATATGTCTCTGGTTTAAAGGAAGTGGACAGACCTACAACCCTCTGGGAGTGTCTACAGGTTGATATGTCTCTTAAAGGAAGTGGACAGACCTACAACCCTCTGGGAGTGTCTACAGGTTGATATGTCTCTGGTTTAAAGGAAGTGGACAGACCTACAACCCTCTGGGAGTGTCTACAGGTTGATATGTCTCTTAAAGGAAGTGGACAGACCTACAACCCTCTGGGAGTGTCTGCAGGTTGATATGTCTCTTAAAGGAAGTGGACAGACCTACAACCCTCTGGGAGTGTCTACAGGTTGATATGTCTCTTAAAGGAAGTGGACAGACCTACAACCCTCTGGGAGTGTCTGCAGGTTGATATGTCTCTTAAAGGAAGTGGACAGACCTACAACCCTCTGGGAGTGTCTGCAGGTTGATATGTCTCTTAAAGGAAGTGGACAGACCTACAACCCTCTGGGAGTGTCTACAGGTTGATATGTCTCTGGTTTAAAGGAAGTGGACAGACCTACAACCCTCTGGGAGTGTCTGCAGGTTGATATGTCTCTTAAAGGAAGTGGACAGACCTACAACCCTCTGGGAGTGTCTGCAGGTTGATATGTCTCTTAAAGGAAGTGGACAGACCTACAACCCTCTGGGAGTGTCTACAGGTTGATATGTCTCTGGTTAAAGGAAGTGGACAGACCTACAACCCTCTGGGAGTGTCTACAGGTTGATATGTCTCTTAAAGGAAGTGGACAGACCTACAACCCTCTGGGAGTGTCTACAGGTTGATATGTCTCTGGTTTAAAGGAAGTGGACAGACCTACAACCCTCTGGGAGTGTCTGCAGGTTGATATGTCTCTTAAAGGAAGTGGACAGACCTACAACCCTCTGGGAGTGTCTACAGGTTGATATGTCTCTTAAAGGAAGTGGACAGACCTACAACCCTCTGGGAGTGTCTACAGGTTGATATGTCTCTTAAAGGAAGTGGACAGACCTACAACCCTCTGGGAGTGTCTACAGGTTGATATGTCTCTTAAAGGAAGTGGACAGACCTACAACCCTCTGGGAGTGTCTACAGGTTGATATGTCTCTGGTTTAAAGGAAGTGGACAGACCTACAACCCTCTGGGAGTGTCTACAGGTTGATATGTCTCTTAAAGGAAGTGGACAGACCTACAACCCTCTGGGAGTGTCTACAGGTTGATATGTCTCTTAAAGGAAGTGGACAGACCTACAACCCTCTGGGAGTGTCTACAGGTTGATATGTCTCTTAAAGGAAGTGGACAGACCTACAACCCTCTGGGAGTGTCTACAGGTTGATATGTCTCTGGTTTAAAGGAAGTGGACAGACCTACAACCCTCTGGAGTGTCTACAGGTTGATATGTCTCTTAAAGGAAGTGGACAGACCTACAACCCTCTGGGAGTGTCTACAGGTTGATATGTCTCTGGTTTAAAGGAAGTGGACAGACCTACAACCCTCTGGGAGTGTCTACAGGTTGATATGTCTCTGGTTTAAAGGAAGTGGACAGACCTACAACCCTCTGGGAGTGTCTACAGGTTGATATGTCTCTTAAAGGAAGTGGACAGACCTACAACCCTCTGGGAGTGTCTACAGGTTGATATGTCTCTTAAAGGAAGTGGACAGACCTACAACCCTCTGGGAGTGTCTACAGGTTGATATGTCTCTTAAAGGAAGTGGACAGACCTACAACCCTCTGGGAGTGTCTACAGGTTGATATGTCTCTTAAAGGAAGTGGACAGACCTACAACCCTCTGGGAGTGTCTACAGGTTGATATGTCTCTTAAAGGAAGTGGACAGACCTACAACCCTCTGGGAGTGTCTGTAGGTTGATATGTCTCTGGTTTAAAGGAAGTGGACAGACCTACAACCCTCTGGGAGTGTCTACAGGTTGATATGTCTCTTAAAGGAAGTGGACAGACCTACAACCCTCTGGGAGTGTCTACAGGTTGATATGTCTCTGGTTTAAAGGAAGTGGACGGACCTACAACCCTCTGGGAGTGTCTACAGGTTGATATGTCTCTTAAAGGAAGTGGACAGACCTACAACCCTCTGGGAGTGTCTGCAGGTTGATATGTCTCTTAAAGGAAGTGGACAGACCTACAACCCTCTGGGAGTGTCTACAGGTTGATATGTCTCTTAAAGGAAGTGGACAGACCTACAACCCTCTGGGAGTGTCTACAGGTTGATATGTCTCTGGTTTAAAGGAAGTGGACAGACCTACAACCCTCTGGGAGTGTCTACAGGTTGATATGTCTCTGGTTTAAAGGAAGTGGACAGACCTACAACCCTCTGGGAGTGTCTACAGGTTGATATGTCTCTGGTTTAAAGGAAGTGGACAGACCTACAACCCTCTGGGAGTGTCTGCAGGTTGATATGTCTCTTAAAGGAAGTGGACAGACCTACAACCCTCTGGGAGTGTCTACAGGTTGATATGTCTCTTAAAGGAAGTGGACAGACCTACAACCCTCTGGGAGTGTCTACAGGTTGATATGTCTCTTAAAGGAAGTGGACAGACCTACAACCCTCTGGGAGAGTCTACAGGTTGATATGTCTCTTAAAGGAAGTGGACAGACCTACAACCCTCTGGGAGTGTCTGCAGGTTGATATGCCTCTTAAAGGAAGTGGACAGACCTACAACCCTCTGGGAGTGTCTACAGGTTGATATGTCTCTTAAAGGAAGTGGACAGACCTACAACCCTCTGGGAGTGTCTACAGGTTGATATGTCTCTGGTTTAAAGGAAGTGGACAGACCTACAACCCTCTGGGAGTGTCTACAGGTTGATATGTCTCTGGTTTAAAGGAAGTGGACAGACCTACAACCCTCTGGGAGTGTCTACAGGTTGATATGTCTCTTAAAGGAAGTGGACAGACCTACAACCCTCTGGGAGTGTCTACAGGTTGATATGTCTCTTAAAGGAAGTGGACAGACCTACAACCCTCTGGGAGTGTCTACAGGTTGATATGTCTCTTAAAGGAAGTGGACAGACCTACAACCCTCTGGGAGTGTCTACAGGTTGATATGTCTCTTAAAGGAAGTGGACAGACCTACAACCCTCTGGGAGTGTCTACAGGTTGATATGTCTCTTAAAGGAAGTGGACAGACCTACAACCCTCTGGGAGTGTCTACAGGTTGATATGTCTCTTAAAGGAAGTGGACAGACCTACAACCCTCTGGGAGTGTCTACAGGTTGATATGTCTCTTAAAGGAAGTGGACAGACCTACAACCCTCTGGGAGTGTCTACAGGTTGATATGTCTCTTAAAGGAAGTGGACAGACCTACAACCCTCTGGGAGTGTCTACAGGTTGATATGTCTCTGGTTTAAAGGAAGTGGACAGACCTACAACCCTCTGGGAGTGTCTACAGGTTGATATGTCTCTTAAAGGAAGTGGACAGACCTACAACCCTCTGGGAGTGTCTACAGGTTGATATGTCTCTTAAAGGAAGTGGACAGACCTACAACCCTCTGGGAGTGTCTACAGGTTGATATGTCTCTTAAAGGAAGTGGACGGACCTACAACCCTCTGGGAGTGTCTACAGGTTGATATGTCTCTGGTTTAAAGGAAGTGGACAGACCTACAACCCTCTGGGAGTGTCTGCAGGTTGATATGTCTCTTAAAGGAAGTGGACAGACCTACAACCCTCTGGGAGTGTCTGCAGGTTGATATGTCTCTGGTTTAAAGGAAGTGGACAGACCTACAACCCTCTGGGAGTGTCTACAGGTTGATATGTCTCTTAAAGGAAGTGGACAGACCTACAACCCTCTGGGAGTGTCTACAGGTTGATATGTCTCTTAAAGGAAGTGGACAGACCTACAACCCTCTGGGAGTGTCTACAGGTTGATATGTCTCTTAAAGGAAGTGGACAGACCTACAACCCTCTGGGAGTGTCTACAGGTTGATATGTCTCTTAAAGGAAGTGGACAGACCTACAACCCTCTGGGAGTGTCTACAGGTTGATATGTCTCTTAAAGGAAGTGGACAGACCTACAACCCTCTGGGAGTGTCTACAGGTTGATATGTCTCTGGTTTAAAGGAAGTGGACAGACCTACAACCCTCTGGGAGTGTCTACAGGTTGATATGTCTCTGGTTTAAAGGAAGTGGACAGACCTACAACCCTCTGGGAGTGTCTACAGGTTGATATGTCTCTGGTTTAAAGGAAGTGGACAGACCTACAACCCTCTGGGAGTGTCTACAGGTTGATATGTCTCTTAAAGGAAGTGGACAGACCTACAACCCTCTGGGAGTGTCTACAGGTTGATATGTCTCTTAAAGGAAGTGGACAGACCTACAACCCTCTGGGAGTGTCTACAGGTTGATATGTCTCTTAAAGGAAGTGGACAGACCTACAACCCTCTGGGAGTGTCTACAGGTTGATATGTCTCTTAAAGGAAGTGGACAGACCTACAACCCTCTGGGAGTGTCTACAGGTTGATATGTCTCTGGTTTAAAGGAAGTGGACAGACCTACAACCCTCTGGGAGTGTCTACAGGTTGATATGTCTCTTAAAGGAAGTGGACAGACCTACAACCCTCTGGGAGTGTCTGCAGGTTGATATGTCTCTGGTTTAAAGGAAGTGGACAGACCTACAACCCTCTGGGAGTGTCTACAGGTTGATATGTCTCTGGTTTAAAGGAAGTGGACAGACCTACAACCCTCTGGGAGTGTCTACAGGTTGATATGTCTCTGGTTTAAAGGAAGTGGACAGACCTACAACCCTCTGGGAGTGTCTGCAGGTTGATATGTCTCTTAAAGGAAGTGGACAGACCTACAACCCTCTGGGAGTGTCTACAGGTTGATATGTCTCTTAAAGGAAGTGGACAGACCTACAACCCTCTGGGAGTGTCTACAGGTTGATATGTCTCTTAAAGGAAGTGGACAGACCTACAACCCTCTGGGAGTGTCTACAGGTTGATATGTCTCTTAAAGGAAGTGGACAGACCTACAACCCTCTGGGAGTGTCTACAGGTTGATATGTCTCTTAAAGGAAGTGGACAGACCTACAACCCTCTGGGAGTGTCTGCAGGTTGATATGTCTCTTAAAGGAAGTGGACAGACCTACAACCCTCTGGGAGTGTCTACAGGTTGATATGTCTCTTAAAGGAAGTGGACAGACCTACAACCCTCTGGGAGTGTCTACAGGTTGATATGTCTCTGGTTTAAAGGAAGTGGACAGACCTACAACCCTCTGGGAGTGTCTACAGGTTGATATGTCTCTTAAAGGAAGTGGACAGACCTACAACCCTCTGGGAGTGTCTACAGGTTGATATGTCTCTTAAAGGAAGTGGACAGACCTACAACCCTCTGGGAGTGTCTACAGGTTGATATGTCTCTTAAAGGAAGTGGACAGACCTAAAACCCTCTGGGAGTGTCTACAGCACAGGTGTCAAACTCATTCCACGGAGGGCCGAGTGTCTGCGGGTTTTCGCTCCTCCCTTGTACTTGATTGATGAATTAACATCACTAATTAGTTAGGAACTCCCCACACCTGGTTGTCTAGGGCTTTATTGAAAGGAAAAACCAAAAACCCGCAGACACTAGGCCCTCCGTGGAATGAGTTTGACACCCCTGGTCTACAGGTTGCTATGTCTCTTAAAGGAAGTGGACAGACCTACAACCCTCTGGGAGTGTCTACAGGTTGATATGTCTCTTAAAGGAAGTGGACAGACCTACAACCCTCTGGGAGTGTCTACAGGTTGATATGTCTCTTAAAGGAAGTGGACAGACCTACAACCCTCTGGGAGTGTCTACAGGTTGATATGTCTCTTAAAGGAAGTGGACAGACCTACAACCCTCTGGGAGTGTCTACAGGTTGATATGTCTCTTAAAGGAAGTGGACAGACCTACAACCCTCTGGGAGTGTCTACAGGTTGATATGTCTCTGGTTTAAAGGAAGTGGACAGACCTACAACCCTCTGGGAGTGTCTACAGGTTGATATGTCTCTGGTTTAAAGGAAGTGGACAGACCTACAACCCTCTGGGAGTGTCTACAGGTTGATATGTCTCTGGTTTAAAGGAAGTGGACAGACCTACAACCCTCTGGGAGTGTCTACAGGTTGATATGTCTCTTAAAGGAAGTGGACAGACCTACAACCCTCTGGGAGTGTCTACAGGTTGATATGTCTCTGGTTTAAAGGAAGTGGACAGACCTACAACCCTCTGGGAGTGTCTACAGGTTGATATGTCTCTGGTTTAAAGGAAGTGGACAGACCTACAACCCTCTGGGAGTGTCTACAGGTTGCTATGTCTCTTAAAGGAAGTGGACAGACCTACAACCCTCTGGGAGTGTCTGCAGGTTGATATGTCTCTTAAAGGAAGTGGACAGACCTACAACCCTCTGGGAGTGTCTGCAGGTTGATATGTCTCTTAAAGGAAGTGGACAGACCTACAACCCTCTGGGAGTGTCTACAGGTTGATATGTCTCTGGTTTAAAGGAAGTGGACAGACCTACAACCCTCTGGGAGTGTCTACAGGTTGATATGTCTCTGGTTTAAAGGAAGTGGACAGACCTACAACCCTCTGGGAGTGTCTACAGGTTGATATGTCTCTTAAAGGAAGTGGACAGACCTACAACCCTCTGGGAGTGTCTACAGGTTGATATGTCTCTTAAAGGAAGTGGACAGACCTACAACCCTCTGGGAGTGTCTACAGGTTGATATGTCTCTTAAAGGAAGTGGACAGACCTACAACCCTCTGGGAGTGTCTGCAGGTTGATATGTCTCTTAAAGGAAGTGGACAGACCTGCAACCCTCTGGGAGTGTCTGCAGGTTGATATGTCTCTTAAAGGAAGTGGACAGACCTACAACCCTCTGGGAGTGTCTACAGGTTGATATGTCTCTTAAAGGAAGTGGACAGACCTACAACCCTCTGGGAGTGTCTACAGGTTGATATGTCTCTTAAAGGAAGTGGACAGACCTACAACCCTCTGGGAGTGTCTACAGGTTGATATGTCTCTGGATTAAAGGAAGTGGACAGACCTACAACCCTCTGGGAGTGTCTACAGGTTGATATGTCTCTTAAAGGAAGTGGACAGACCTACAACCCTCTGGGAGTGTCTACAGGTTGATATGTCTCTTAAAGGAAGTGGACAGACCTACAACCCTCTGGGAGTGTCTACAGGTTGATATGTCTCTTAAAGGAAGTGGACAGACCTACAACCCTCTGGGAGTGTCTACAGGTTGATATGTCTCTTAAAGGAAGTGGACAGACCTACAACCCTCTGGGAGTGTCTACAGGTTGATATGTCTCTTAAAGGAAGTGGACAGACCTACAACCCTCTGGGAGTGTCTACAGGTTGATATGTCTCTTAAAGGAAGTGGACAGACCTACAACCCTCTGGGAGTGTCTACAGGTTGATATGTCTCTTAAAGGAAGTGGACAGACCTACAACCCTCTGGGAGTGTCTACAGGTTGATATGTCTCTGGTTTAAAGGAAGTGGACAGACCTACAACCCTCTGGGAGTGTCTACAGGTTGATATGTCTCTTAAAGGAAGTGGACAGACCTACAACCCTCTGGGAGTGTCTACAGGTTGATATGTCTCTGGTTTAAAGGAAGTGGACAGACCTACAACCCTCTGGGAGTGTCTACAGGTTGATATGTCTCTGGTAAAGGAAGTGGACAGACCTACAACCCTCTGGGAGTGTCTACAGGTTGATATGTCTCTTAAAGGAAGTGGACAGACCTACAACCCTCTGGGAGTGTCTACAGGTTGATATGTCTCTTAAAGGAAGTGGACAGACCTACAACCCTCTGGGAGTGTCTACAGGTTGATATGTCTCTTAAAGGAAGTGGACAGACCTACAACCCTCTGGGAGTGTCTACAGGTTGATATGTCTCTTAAAGGAAGTGGACAGACCTACAACCCTCTGGGAGTGTCTACAGGTTGATATGTCTCTTAAAGGAAGTGGACAGACCTACAACCCTCTGGGAGTGTCTACAGGTTGATATGTCTCTTAAAGGAAGTGGACAGACCTACAACCCTCTGGGAGTGTCTACAGGTTGATATGTCTCTTAAAGGAAGTGGACAGACCTACAACCCTCTGGGAGTGTCTACAGGTTGATATGTCTCTTAAAGGAAGTGGACAGACCTACAACCCTCTGGGAGTGTCTACAGGTTGATATGTCTCTTAAAGGAAGTGGACAGACCTACAACCCTCTGGGAGTGTCTACAGGTTGATATGTCTCTGGTTAAAGGAAGTGGACAGACCTACAACCCTCTGGGAGTGTCTGCAGGTTGATATGTCTCTTAAAGGAAGTGGACAGACCTACAACCCTCTGGGAGTGTCTACAGGTTGATATGTCTCTTAAAGGAAGTGGACAGACCTACAACCCTCTGGGAGTGTCTGCAGGTTGATATGTCTCTTAAAGGAAGTGGACAGACCTACAACCCTCTGGGAGTGTCTACAGGTTGATATGTCTCTTAAAGGAAGTGGACAGACCTACAACCCTCTGGGAGTGTCTGCAGGTTGATATGTCTCTTAAAGGAAGTGGACAGACCTACAACCCTCTGGGAGTGTCTACAGGTTGATATGTCTCTTAAAGGAAGTGGACAGACCTACAACCCTCTGGGAGTGTCTACAGGTTGATATGTCTCTGAAAGGAAGTGGACAGACCTACAACCCTCTGGGAGTGTCTGCAGGTTGATATGTCTCTGGTTTAAAGGAAGTGGACAGACCTACAACCCTCTGGGAGTGTCTACAGGTTGATATGTCTCTTAAAGGAAGTGGACAGACCTACAACCCTCTGGGAGTGTCTACAGGTTGATATGTCTCTTAAAGGAAGTGGACAGACCTACAACCCTCTGGGAGTGTCTGCAGGTTGATATGTCTCTTAAAGGAAGTGGACAGACCTACAACCCTCTGGGAGTGTCTACAGGTTGATATGTCTCTTAAAGGAAGTGGACAGACCTACAACCCTCTGGGAGTGTCTACAGGTTGATATGTCTCTTAAAGGAAGTGGACAGACCTACAACCCTCTGGGAGTGTCTGCAGGTTGATATGTCTCTGGTTTAAAGGAAGTGGACAGACCTACAACCCTCTGGGAGTGTCTACAGGTTGATATGTCTCTGGTTTAAAGGAAGTGGACAGACCTACAACCCTCTGGGAGTGTCTACAGGTTGATATGTCTCTTAAAGGAAGTGGACAGACCTACAACCCTCTGGGAGTGTCTACAGGTTGATATGTCTCTTAAAGGAAGTGGACAGACCTACAACCCTCTGGGAGTGTCTACAGGTTGATATGTCTCTGGTTTAAAGGAAGTGGACAGACCTACAACCCTCTGGGAGTGTCTACAGGTTGATATGTCTCTTAAAGGAAGTGGACAGACCTACAACCCTCTGGGAGTGTCTGCAGGTTGATATGTCTCTTAAAGGAAGTGGACAGACCTACAACCCTCTGGGAGTGTCTACAGGTTGATATGTCTCTTAAAGGAAGTGGACAGACCTACAACCCTCTGGGAGTGTCTACAGGTTGATATGTCTCTGGTTTAAAGGAAGTGGACAGACCTACAACCCTCTGGGAGTGTCTACAGGTTGATATGTCTCTTAAAGGAAGTGGACAGACCTACAACCCTCTGGGAGTGTCTACAGGTTGATATGTCTCTTAAAGGAAGTGGACAGACCTACAACCCTCTGGGAGTGTCTACAGGTTGATATGTCTCTTAAAGGAAGTGGACAGACCTACAACCCTCTGGGAGTGTCTACAGGTTGATATGTCTCTGGTTTAAAGGAAGTGGACAGACCTACAACCCTCTGGGAGTGTCTACAGGTTGATATGTCTCTTAAAGGAAGTGGACAGACCTACAACCCTCTGGGAGTGTCTACAGGTTGATATGTCTCTTAAAGGAAGTGGACAGACCTACAACCCTCTGGGAGTGTCTGCAGGTTGATATGTCTCTTAAAGGAAGTGGACAGACCTACAACCCTCTGGGAGTGTCTACAGGTTGATATGTCTCTTAAAGGAAGTGGACAGACCTACAACCCTCTGGGAGTGTCTGCAGGTTGATATGTCTCTGGTTTAAAGGAAGTGGACAGACCTACAACCCTCTGGGAGTGTCTACAGGTTGATATGTCTCTTAAAGGAAGTGGACAGACCTACAACCCTCTGGGAGTGTCTACAGGTTGATATGTCTCTTAAAGGAAGTGGACAGACCTACAACCCTCTGGGAGTGTCTACAGGTTGATATGTCTCTTAAAGGAAGTGGACAGACCTACAACCCTCTGGGAGTGTCTACAGGTTGATATGTCTCTTAAAGGAAGTGGACAGACCTACAACCCTCTGGGAGTGTCTACAGGTTGATATGTCTCTTAAAGGAAGTGGACAGACCTACAACCCTCTGGGAGTGTCTACAGGTTGATATGTCTCTTAAAGGAAGTGGACAGACCTACAACCCTCTGGGAGTGTCTACAGGTTGATATGTCTCTTAAAGGAAGTGGACAGACCTACAACCCTCTGGGAGTGTCTACAGGTTGATATGTCTCTTAAAGGAAGTGGACAGACCTACAACCCTCTGGGAGTGTCTACAGGTTGATATGTCTCTTAAAGGAAGTGGACAGACCTACAACCCTCTGGGAGTGTCTACAGGTTGATATGTCTCTTAAAGGAAGTGGACAGACCTACAACCCTCTGGGAGTGTCTACAGGTTGATATGTCTCTTAAAGGAAGTGGACAGACCTACAACCCTCTGGGAGTGTCTACAGGTTGATATGTCTCTTAAAGGAAGTGGACAGACCTACAACCCTCTGGGAGTGTCTACAGGTTGATATGTCTCTGGTTTAAAGGAAGTGGACAGACCTACAACCCTCTGGGAGTGTCTACAGGTTGATATGTCTCTTAAAGGAAGTGGACAGACCTACAACCCTCTGGGAGTGTCTACAGGTTGATATGTCTCTGGTTTAAAGGAAGTGGACAGACCTACAACCCTCTGGGAGTGTCTACAGGTTGATATGTCTCTGGTTTAAAGGAAGTGGACAGACCTACAACCCTCTGGGAGTGTCTACAGGTTGATATGTCTCTGGTTAAAGGAAGTGGACAGACCTACAACCCTCTGGGAGTGTCTACAGGTTGATATGTCTCTTAAAGGAAGTGGACAGACCTACAACCCTCTGGGAGTGTCTACAGGTTGATATGTCTCTTAAAGGAAGTGGACAGACCTACAACCCTCTGGGAGTGTCTACAGGTTGATATGTCTCTGGTTTAAAGGAAGTGGACAGACCTACAACCCTCTGGGAGTGTCTACAGGTTGATATGTCTCTGGTTTAAAGGAAGTGGACAGACCTACAACCCTCTGGGAGTGTCTACAGGTTGATATGTCTCTTAAAGGAAGTGGACAGACCTACAACCCTCTGGGAGTGTCTACAGGTTGATATGTCTCTTAAAGGAAGTGGACAGACCTACAACCCTCTGGGAGTGTCTACAGGTTGATATGTCTCTGGTTTAAAGGAAGTGGACAGACCTACAACCCTCTGGGAGTGTCTACAGGTTGATATGTCTCTGGTTTAAAGGAAGTGGACAGACCTACAACCCTCTGGGAGTGTCTACAGGTTGATATGTCTCTTAAAGGAAGTGGACAGACCTACAACCCTCTGGGAGTGTCTACAGGTTGATATGTCTCTTAAAGGAAGTGGACAGACCTACAACCCTCTGGGAGTGTCTACAGGTTGATATGTCTCTGGTTTAAAGGAAGTGGACAGACCTACAACCCTCTGGGAGTGTCTACAGGTTGATATGTCTCTTAAAGGAAGTGGACAGACCTACAACCCTCTGGGAGTGTCTACAGGTTGATATGTCTCTTAAAGGAAGTGGACAGACCTACAACCCTCTGGGAGTGTCTGCAGGTTGATATGTCTCTGGTTTAAAGGAAGTGGACAGACCTACAACCCTCTGGGAGTGTCTACAGGTTGATATGTCTCTTAAAGGAAGTGGACAGACCTACAACCCTCTGGGAGTGTCTACAGGTTGATATGTCTCTTAAAGGAAGTGGACAGACCTACAACCCTCTGGGAGTGTCTACAGGTTGATATGTCTCTGGTTTAAAGGAAGTGGACAGACCTACAACCCTCTGGGAGTGTCTACAGGTTGATATGTCTCTTAAAGGAAGTGGACAGACCTACAACCCTCTGGGAGTGTCTACAGGTTGATATGTCTCTGGTTTAAAGGAAGTGGACAGACCTACAACCCTCTGGGAGTGTCTACAGGTTGATATGTCTCTGGTTAAAGGAAGTGGACAGACCTACAACCCTCTGGGAGTGTCTACAGGTTGATATGTCTCTTAAAGGAAGTGGACAGACCTACAACCCTCTGGGAGTGTCTACAGGTTGATATGTCTCTTAAAGGAAGTGGACAGACCTACAACCCTCTGGGAGTGTCTACAGGTTGATATGTCTCTGGTTTAAAGGAAGTGGACAGACCTACAACCCTCTGGGAGTGTCTACAGGTTGATATGTCTCTGGTTAAAGGAAGTGGACAGACCTACAACCCTCTGGGAGTGTCTACAGGTTGATATGTCTCTGGTTTAAAGGAAGTGGACAGACCTACAACCCTCTGGGAGTGTCTACAGGTTGATATGTCTCTGGTTAAAGGAAGTGGACAGACCTACAACCCTCTGGGAGTGTCTACAGGTTGATATGTCTCTTAAAGGAAGTGGACAGACCTACAACCCTCTGGGAGTGTCTACAGGTTGATATGTCTCTTAAAGGAAGTGGACAGACCTACAACCCTCTGGGAGTGTCTACAGGTTGATATGTCTCTTAAAGGAAGTGGACAGACCTACAACCCTCTGGGAGTGTCTACAGGTTGATATGTCTCTTAAAGGAAGTGGACAGACCTACAACCCTCTGGGAGTGTCTACAGGTTGATATGTCTCTTAAAGGAAGTGGACAGACCTACAACCCTCTGGGAGTGTCTACAGGTTGATATGTCTCTTAAAGGAAGTGGACAGACCTACAACCCTCTGGGAGTGTCTACAGGTTGATATGTCTCTTAAAGGAAGTGGACAGACCTACAACCCTCTGGGAGTGTCTACAGGTTGATATGTCTCTTAAAGGAAGTGGACAGACCTACAACCCTCTGGGAGTGTCTACAGGTTGATATGTCTCTGGTAAAGGAAGTGGACAGACCTACAACCCTCGGGGAGTGTCTACAGGTTGATATGTCTCTGGTTAAAGGAAGTGGACAGACCTACAACCCTCTGGGAGTGTCTACAGGTTGATATGTCTCTTAAAGGAAGTGGACAGACCTACAACCCTCTGGGAGTGTCTACAGGTTGATATGTCTCTTAAAGGAAGTGGACAGACCTACAACCCTCTGGGAGTGTCTACAGGTTGATATGTCTCTGGTTTAAAGGAAGTGGACAGACCTACAACCCTCTGGGAGTGTCTACAGGTTGATATGTCTCTGGTTTAAAGGAAGTGGACAGACCTACAACCCTCTGGGAGTGTCTACAGGTTGATATGTCTCTTAAAGGAAGTGGACAGACCTACAACCCTCTGGGAGTGTCTACAGGTTGATATGTCTCTTAAAGGAAGTGGACAGACCTACAACCCTCTGGGAGTGTCTACAGGTTGATATGTCTCTGGTTAAAGGAAGTGGACAGACCTACAACCCTCTGGGAGTGTCTACAGGTTGATATGTCTCTTAAAGGAAGTGGACAGACCTACAACCCTCTGGGAGTGTCTACAGGTTGATATGTCTCTGGTTTAAAGGAAGTGGACAGACCTACAACCCTCTGGGAGTGTCTACAGGTTGATATGTCTCTTAAAGGAAGTGGACAGACCTACAACCCTCTGGGAGTGTCTGCAGGTTGATATGTCTCTTAAAGGAAGTGGACAGACCTACAACCCTCTGGGAGTGTCTACAGGTTGATATGTCTCTTAAAGGAAGTGGACAGACCTACAACCCTCTGGGAGTGTCTACAGGTTGATATGTCTCTTAAAGGAAGTGGACAGACCTACAACCCTCTGGGAGTGTCTACAGGTTGATATGTCTCTGGTTTAAAGGAAGTGGACAGACCTACAACCCTCTGGGAGTGTCTACAGGTTGATATGTCTCTTAAAGGAAGTGGACAGACCTACAACCCTCTGGGAGTGTCTACAGGTTGATATGTCTCTTAAAGGAAGTGGACAGACCTACAACCCTCTGGGAGTGTCTACAGGTTGATATGTCTCTTAAAGGAAGTGGACAGACCTACAACCCTCTGGGAGTGTCTACAGGTTGATATGTCTCTTAAAGGAAGTGGACAGACCTACAACCCTCTGGGAGTGTCTACAGGTTGATATGTCTCTTAAAGGAAGTGGACAGACCTACAACCCTCTGGGAGTGTCTACAGGTTGATATGTCTCTTAAAGGAAGTGGACAGACCTACAACCCTCTGGGAGTGTCTACAGGTTGATATGTCTCTTAAAGGAAGTGGACAGACCTACAACCCTCTGGGAGTGTCTACAGGTTGATATGTCTCTTAAAGGAAGTGGACAGACCTACAACCCTCTGGGAGTGTCTACAGGTTGATATGTCTCTTAAAGGAAGTGGACAGACCTACAACCCTCTGGGAGTGTCTACAGGTTGATATGTCTCTTAAAGGAAGTGGACAGACCTACAACCCTCTGGGAGTGTCTACAGGTTGATATGTCTCTTAAAGGAAGTGGACAGACCTACAACCCTCTGGGAGTGTCTACAGGTTGATATGTCTCTTAAAGGAAGTGGACAGACCTACAACCCTCTGGGAGTGTCTACAGGTTGATATGTCTCTGGTTAAAGGAAGTGGACAGACCTACAACCCTCTGGGAGTGTCTACAGGTTGATATGTCTCTGGTTAAAGGAAGTGGACAGACCTACAACCCTCTGGGAGTGTCTACAGGTTGATATGTCTCTTAAAGGAAGTGGACAGACCTACAACCCTCTGGGAGTGTCTACAGGTTGATATGTCTCTGGTTAAAGGAAGTGGACAGACCTACAACCCTCTGGGAGTGTCTACAGGTTGATATGTCTCTTAAAGGAAGTGGACAGACCTACAACCCTCTGGGAGTGTCTACAGGTTGATATGTCTCTTAAAGGAAGTGGACAGACCTACAACCCTCTGGGAGTGTCTACAGGTTGATATGTCTCTGGTTTAAAGGAAGTGGACAGACCTACAACCCTCTGGGAGTGTCTACAGGTTGATATGTCTCTTAAAGGAAGTGGACAGACCTACAACCCTCTGGGAGTGTCTACAGGTTGATATGTCTCTTAAAGGAAGTGGACAGACCTACAACCCTCTGGGAGTGTCTACAGGTTGATATGTCTCTTAAAGGAAGTGGACAGACCTACAACCCTCTGGGAGTGTCTACAGGTTGATATGTCTCTTAAAGGAAGTGGACAGACCTACAACCCTCTGGGAGTGTCTACAGGTTGATATGTCTCTTAAAGGAAGTGGACAGACCTACAACCCTCTGGGAGTGTCTACAGGTTGATATGTCTCTTAAAGGAAGTGGACAGACCTACAACCCTCTGGGAGTGTCTACAGGTTGATATGTCTCTGGTTAAAGGAAGTGGACAGACCTACAACCCTCTGGGAGTGTCTACAGGTTGATATGTCTCTGGTTTAAAGGAAGTGGACAGACCTACAACCCTCTGGGAGTGTCTACAGGTTGATATGTCTCTTAAAGGAAGTGGACAGACCTACAACCCTCTGGGAGTGTCTACAGGTTGATATGTCTCTTAAAGGAAGTGGACAGACCTACAACCCTCTGGGAGTGTCTACAGGTTGATATGTCTCTGGTTTAAAGGAAGTGGACAGACCTACAACCCTCTGGGAGTGTCTACAGGTTGATATGTCTCTGGTTTAAAGGAAGTGGACAGACCTACAACCCTCTGGGAGTGTCTACAGGTTGATATGTCTCTTAAAGGAAGTGGACAGACCTACAACCCTCTGGGAGTGTCTACAGGTTGATATGTCTCTGGTTAAAGGAAGTGGACAGACCTACAACCCTCTGGGAGTGTCTACAGGTTGATATGTCTCTTAAAGGAAGTGGACAGACCTACAACCCTCTGGGAGTGTCTACAGGTTGATATGTCTCTGGTTTAAAGGAAGTGGACAGACCTACAACCCTCTGGGAGTGTCTACAGGTTGATATGTCTCTTAAAGGAAGTGGACAGACCTACAACCCTCTGGGAGTGTCTACAGGTTGATATGTCTCTTAAAGGAAGTGGACAGACCTACAACCCTCTGGGAGTGTCTACAGGTTGATATGTCTCTTAAAGGAAGTGGACAGACCTACAACCCTCTGGGAGTGTCTACAGGTTGATATGTCTCTTAAAGGAAGTGGACAGACCTACAACCCTCTGGGAGTGTCTACAGGTTGATATGTCTCTGGTTAAAGGAAGTGGACAGACCTACAACCCTCTGGGAGTGTCTACAGGTTGATATGTCTCTTAAAGGAAGTGGACAGACCTACAACCCTCTGGGAGTGTCTACAGGTTGATATGTCTCTTAAAGGAAGTGGACAGACCTACAACCCTCTGGGAGTGTCTACAGGTTGATATGTCTCTTAAAGGAAGTGGACAGACCTACAACCCTCTGGGAGTGTCTACAGGTTGATATGTCTCTTAAAGGAAGTGGACAGACCTACAACCCTCTGGGAGTGTCTACAGGTTGATATGTCTCTTAAAGGAAGTGGACAGACCTACAACCCTCTGGGAGTGTCTACAGGTTGATATGTCTCTTAAAGGAAGTGGACAGACCTACAACCCTCTGGGAGTGTCTACAGGTTGATATGTCTCTTAAAGGAAGTGGACAGACCTACAACCCTCTGGGAGTGTCTACAGGTTGATATGTCTCTGGTTTAAAGGAAGTGGACAGACCTACAACCCTCTGGGAGTGTCTACAGGTTGATATGTCTCTTAAAGGAAGTGGACAGACCTACAACCCTCTGGGAGTGTCTGCAGGTTGATATGTCTCTTAAAGGAAGTGGACAGACCTACAACCCTCTGGGAGTGTCTACAGGTTGATATGTCTCTTAAAGGAAGTGGACAGACCTACAACCCTCTGGGAGTGTCTACAGGTTGATATGTCTCGTTAAAGGAAGTGGACAGACCTACAACCCTCTGGGAGTGTCTACAGGTTGATATGTCTCTTAAAGGAAGTGGACAGACCTACAACCCTCTGGGAGTGTCTGCAGGTTGATATGTCTCTTAAAGGAAGTGGACAGACCTACAACCCTCTGGGAGTGTCTACAGGTTGATATGTCTCTTAAAGGAAGTGGACAGACCTACAACCCTCTGGGAGTGTCTACAGGTTGATATGTCTCTGTTAAAGGAAGTGGACAGACCTACAACCCTCTGGGAGTGTCTGCAGGTTGATATGTCTCTTAAAGGAAGTGGACAGACCTACAACCCTCTGGGAGTGTCTACAGGTTGATATGTCTCTTAAAGGAAGTGGACAGACCTACAACCCTCTGGGAGTGTCTACAGGTTGATATGTCTCTTAAAGGAAGTGGACAGACCTACAACCCTCTGGGAGTGTCTACAGGTTGATATGTCTCTTAAAGGAAGTGGACAGACCTACAACCCTCTGGGAGTGTCTGCAGGTTGATATGTCTCTTAAAGGAAGTGGACAGACCTACAACCCTCTGGGAGTGTCTACAGGTTGATATGTCTCTTAAAGGAAGTGGACAGACCTACAACCCTCTGGGAGTGTCTACAGGTTGATATGTCTCTGGTTTAAAGGAAGTGGACAGACCTACAACCCTCTGGGAGTGTCTACAGGTTGATATGTCTCTGGTTAAAGGAAGTGGACAGACCTACAACCCTCTGGGAGTGTCTACAGGTTGATATGTCTCTTAAAGGAAGTGGACAGACCTACAACCCTCTGGGAGTGTCTACAGGTTGATATGTCTCTTAAAGGAAGTGGACAGACCTACAACCCTCTGGGAGTGTCTACAGGTTGATATGTCTCTGGTTTAAAGGAAGTGGACAGACCTACAACCCTCTGGGAGTGTCTACAGGTTGATATGTCTCTTAAAGGAAGTGGACAGACCTACAACCCTCTGGGAGTGTCTACAGGTTGATATGTCTCTTAAAGGAAGTGGACAGACCTACAACCCTCTGGGAGTGTCTACAGGTTGATATGTCTCTTAAAGGAAGTGGACAGACCTACAACCCTCTGGGAGTGTCTACAGGTTGATATGTCTCTTAAAGGAAGTGGACAGACCTACAACCCTCTGGGAGTGTCTACAGGTTGATATGTCTCTTAAAGGAAGTGGACAGACCTACAACCCTCTGGGAGTGTCTACAGGTTGATATGTCTCTTAAAGGAAGTGGACAGACCTACAACCCTCTGGGAGTGTCTACAGGTTGATATGTCTCTTAAAGGAAGTGGACAGACCTACAACCCTCTGGGAGTGTCTACAGGTTGATATGTCTCTGGTTTAAAGGAAGTGGACAGACCTACAACCCTCTGGGAGTGTCTACAGGTTGATATGTCTCTTAAAGGAAGTGGACAGACCTACAACCCTCTGGGAGTGTCTACAGGTTGATATGTCTCTTAAAGGAAGTGGACAGACCTACAACCCTCTGGGAGTGTCTACAGGTTGATATGTCTCTGGAAGGAAGTGGACAGACCTACAACCCTCTGGGAGTGTCTGCAGGTTGATATGTCTCTTAAAGGAAGTGGACAGACCTACAACCCTCTGGGAGTGTCTACAGGTTGATATGTCTCTTAAAGGAAGTGGACAGACCTACAACCCTCTGGGAGTGTCTACAGGTTGATATGTCTCTTAAAGGAAGTGGACAGACCTACAACCCTCTGGGAGTGTCTACAGGTTGATATGTCTCTTAAAGGAAGTGGACAGACCTACAACCCTCTGGGAGTGTCTACAGGTTGATATGTCTCTTAAAGGAAGTGGACAGACCTACAACCCTCTGGGAGTGTCTACAGGTTGATATGTCTCTGGTTTAAAGGAAGTGGACAGACCTACAACCCTCTGGGAGTGTCTACAGGTTGATATGTCTCTTAAAGGAAGTGGACAGACCTACAACCCTCTGGGAGTGTCTACAGGTTGATATGTCTCTTAAAGGAAGTGGACAGACCTACAACCCTCTGGGAGTGTCTACAGGTTGATATGTCTCTTAAAGGAAGTGGACAGACCTACAACCCTCTGGGAGTGTCTACAGGTTGATATGTCTCTTAAAGGAAGTGGACAGACCTACAACCCTCTGGGAGTGTCTACAGGTTGATATGTCTCTGGTTTAAAGGAAGTGGACAGACCTACAACCCTCTGGGAGTGTCTACAGGTTGATATGTCTCTGGTTTAAAGGAAGTGGACAGACCTACAACCCTCTGGGAGTGTCTGCAGGTTGATATGTCTCTTAAAGGAAGTGGACAGACCTACAACCCTCTGGGAGTGTCTACAGGTTGATATGTCTCTTAAAGGAAGTGGACAGACCTACAACCCTCTGGGAGTGTCTACAGGTTGATATGTCTCTTAAAGGAAGTGGACAGACCTACAACCCTCTGGGAGTGTCTACAGGTTGATATGTCTCTTAAAGGAAGTGGACAGACCTACAACCCTCTGGGAGTGTCTACAGGTTGATATGTCTCTTAAAGGAAGTGGACAGACCTACAACCCTCTGGGAGTGTCTGCAGGTTGATATGTCTCTTAAAGGAAGTGGACAGACCTACAACCCTCTGGGAGTGTCTACAGGTTGATATGTCTCTTAAAGGAAGTGGACAGACCTACAACCCTCTGGGAGTGTCTACAGGTTGATATGTCTCTTAAAGGAAGTGGACAGACCTACAACCCTCTGGGAGTGTCTACAGGTTGATATGTCTCTTAAAGGAAGTGGACAGACCTACAACCCTCTGGGAGTGTCTACAGCACAGGTGTCAAACTCATTCCACGGAGGGCCGAGTGTCTGCGGGTTTTCGCTCCTCCCTTGTACTTGATTGATGAATTAACATCACTAATTAGTTAGGAACTCCCCACACCTGGTTGTCTAGGGCTTTATTGAAAGGAAAAACCAAAAACCCGCAGACACTAGGCCCTCCGTGGAATGAGTTTGACACCCCTGGTCTACAGGTTGCTATGTCTCTTAAAGGAAGTGGACAGACCTACAACCCTCTGGGAGTGTCTACAGGTTGATATGTCTCTTAAAGGAAGTGGACAGACCTACAACCCTCTGGGAGTGTCTACAGGTTGATATGTCTCTGGTTTAAAGGAAGTGGACAGACCTACAACCCTCTGGGAGTGTCTACAGGTTGATATGTCTCTGGTTTAAAGGAAGTGGACAGACCTACAACCCTCTGGGAGTGTCTACAGGTTGATATGTCTCTTAAAGGAAGTGGACAGACCTACAACCCTCTGGGAGTGTCTACAGGTTGATATGTCTCTTAAAGGAAGTGGACAGACCTACAACCCTCTGGGAGTGTCTACAGGTTGATATGTCTCTTAAAGGAAGTGGACAGACCTACAACCCTCTGGGAGTGTCTGCAGGTTGATATGTCTCTTAAAGGAAGTGGACAGACCTACAACCCTCTGGGAGTGTCTGCAGGTTGATATGTCTCTTAAAGGAAGTGGACAGACCTACAACCCTCTGGGAGTGTCTACAGGTTGATATGTCTCTGGTTTAAAGGAAGTGGACAGACCTACAACCCTCTGGGAGTGTCTGCAGGTTGATATGTCTCTTAAAGGAAGTGGACAGACCTACAACCCTCTGGGAGTGTCTGCAGGTTGATATGTCTCTTAAAGGAAGTGGACAGACCTACAACCCTCTGGGAGTGTCTACAGGTTGATATGTCTCTGGTTTAAAGGAAGTGGACAGACCTACAACCCTCTGGGAGTGTCTACAGGTTGATATGTCTCTTAAAGGAAGTGGACAGACCTACAACCCTCTGGGAGTGTCTACAGGTTGATATGTCTCTTAAAGGAAGTGGACAGACCTACAACCCTCTGGGAGTGTCTACAGGTTGATATGTCTCTTAAAGGAAGTGGACAGACCTACAACCCTCTGGGAGTGTCTACAGGTTGATATGTCTCTGGTTTAAAGGAAGTGGACAGACCTACAACCCTCTGGGAGTGTCTACAGGTTGATATGTCTCTGGTTTAAAGGAAGTGGACAGACCTACAACCCTCTGGGAGTGTCTACAGGTTGATATGTCTCTTAAAGGAAGTGGACAGACCTACAACCCTCTGGGAGTGTCTACAGGTTGATATGTCTCTTAAAGGAAGTGGACAGACCTACAACCCTCTGGGAGTGTCTACAGGTTGATATGTCTCTGGTTTAAAGGAAGTGGACAGACCTACAACCCTCTGGGAGTGTCTACAGGTTGATATGTCTCTGGTTTAAAGGAAGTGGACAGACCTACAACCCTCTGGGAGTGTCTACAGGTTGATATGTCTCTGGTTAAAGGAAGTGGACAGACCTACAACCCTCTGGGAGTGTCTACAGGTTGATATGTCTCTTAAAGGAAGTGGACAGACCTACAACCCTCTGGGAGTGTCTACAGGTTGATATGTCTCTTAAAGGAAGTGGACAGACCTACAACCCTCTGGGAGTGTCTACAGGTTGATATGTCTCTTAAAGGAAGTGGACAGACCTACAACCCTCTGGGAGTGTCTACAGGTTGATATGTCTCTTAAAGGAAGTGGACAGACCTACAACCCTCTGGGAGTGTCTACAGGTTGATATGTCTCTGGTTTAAAGGAAGTGGACAGACCTACAACCCTCTGGGAGTGTCTACAGGTTGATATGTCTCTTAAAGGAAGTGGACAGACCTACAACCCTCTGGGAGTGTCTGCAGGTTGATATGTCTCTGGTTAAAGGAAGTGGACAGACCTACAACCCTCTGGGAGTGTCTACAGGTTGATATGTCTCTGGTTTAAAGGAAGTGGACAGACCTACAACCCTCTGGGAGTGTCTACAGGTTGATATGTCTCTGGTTTAAAGGAAGTGGACAGACCTACAACCCTCTGGGAGTGTCTGCAGGTTGATATGTCTCTTAAAGGAAGTGGACAGACCTACAACCCTCTGGGAGTGTCTACAGGTTGATATGTCTCTTAAAGGAAGTGGACAGACCTACAACCCTCTGGGAGTGTCTACAGGTTGATATGTCTCTTAAAGGAAGTGGACAGACCTACAACCCTCTGGGAGTGTCTACAGGTTGATATGTCTCTTAAAGGAAGTGGACAGACCTACAACCCTCTGGGAGTGTCTACAGGTTGATATGTCTCTTAAAGGAAGTGGACAGACCTACAACCCTCTGGGAGTGTCTACAGGTTGATATGTCTCTTAAAGGAAGTGGACAGACCTACAACCCTCTGGGAGTGTCTACAGGTTGATATGTCTCTTAAAGGAAGTGGACAGACCTACAACCCTCTGGGAGTGTCTACAGGTTGATATGTCTCTTAAAGGAAGTGGACAGACCTACAACCCTCTGGGAGTGTCTACAGGTTGATATGTCTCTTAAAGGAAGTGGACAGACCTACAACCCTCTGGGAGTGTCTACAGCACAGGTGTCAAACTCATTCCACGGAGGGCCGAGTGTCTGCGGGTTTTCGCTCCTCCCTTGTACTTGATTGATGAATTAACATCACTAATTAGTTAGGAACTCCCCACACCTGGTTGTCTAGGGCTTTATTGAAAGGAAAAACCAAAAACCCGCAGACACTAGGCCCTCCGTGGAATGAGTTTGACACCCCTGGTCTACAGGTTGCTATGTCTCTTAAAGGAAGTGGACAGACCTACAACCCTCTGGGAGTGTCTACAGGTTGATATGTCTCTTAAAGGAAGTGGACAGACCTACAACCCTCTGGGAGTGTCTACAGGTTGATATGTCTCTTAAAGGAAGTGGACAGACCTACAACCCTCTGGGAGTGTCTACAGGTTGATATGTCTCTTAAAGGAAGTGGACAGACCTACAACCCTCTGGGAGTGTCTACAGGTTGATATGTCTCTTAAAGGAAGTGGACAGACCTACAACCCTCTGGGAGTGTCTACAGGTTGATATGTCTCTGGTTTAAAGGAAGTGGACAGACCTACAACCCTCTGGGAGTGTCTGCAGGTTGATATGTCTCTTAAAGGAAGTGGACAGACCTACAACCCTCTGGGAGTGTCTACAGGTTGATATGTCTCTTAAAGGAAGTGGACAGACCTACAACCCTCTGGGAGTGTCTACAGGTTGATATGTCTCTGGTTTAAAGGAAGTGGACAGACCTACAACCCTCTGGGAGTGTCTGCAGGTTGATATGTCTCTTAAAGGAAGTGGACAGACCTACAACCCTCTGGGAGTGTCTACAGGTTGATATGTCTCTGGTTTAAAGGAAGTGGACAGACCTACAACCCTCTGGGAGTGTCTACAGGTTGATATGTCTCTGGTTTAAAGGAAGTGGACAGACCTACAACCCTCTGGGAGTGTCTGCAGGTTGATATGTCTCTTAAAGGAAGTGGACAGACCTACAACCCTCTGGGAGTGTCTACAGGTTGATATGTCTCTGGTTTAAAGGAAGTGGACAGACCTACAACCCTCTGGGAGTGTCTGCAGGTTGATATGTCTCTTAAAGGAAGTGGACAGACCTACAACCCTCTGGGAGTGTCTGCAGGTTGATATGTCTCTTAAAGGAAGTGGACAGACCTACAACCCTCTGGGAGTGTCTACAGGTTGATATGTCTCTGGTTTAAAGGAAGTGGACAGACCTACAACCCTCTGGGAGTGTCTACAGGTTGATATGTCTCTGGTTTAAAGGAAGTGGACAGACCTACAACCCTCTGGGAGTGTCTACAGGTTGATATGTCTCTTAAAGGAAGTGGACAGACCTACAACCCTCTGGGAGTGTCTACAGGTTGATATGTCTCTTAAAGGAAGTGGACAGACCTACAACCCTCTGGGAGTGTCTACAGGTTGATATGTCTCTTAAAGGAAGTGGACAGACCTACAACCCTCTGGGAGTGTCTGCAGGTTGATATGTCTCTTAAAGGAAGTGGACAGACCTACAACCCTCTGGGAGTGTCTGCAGGTTGATATGTCTCTTAAAGGAAGTGGACAGACCTACAACCCTCTGGGAGTGTCTACAGGTTGATATGTCTCTTAAAGGAAGTGGACAGACCTACAACCCTCTGGGAGTGTCTACAGGTTGATATGTCTCTGGTTTAAAGGAAGTGGACAGACCTACAACCCTCTGGGAGTGTCTACAGGTTGATATGTCTCTTAAAGGAAGTGGACAGACCTACAACCCTCTGGGAGTGTCTACAGGTTGATATGTCTCTTAAAGGAAGTGGACAGACCTACAACCCTCTGGGAGTGTCTACAGGTTGATATGTCTCTTAAAGGAAGTGGACAGACCTACAACCCTCTGGGAGTGTCTACAGGTTGATATGTCTCTTAAAGGAAGTGGACAGACCTACAACCCTCTGGGAGTGTCTACAGGTTGATATGTCTCTTAAAGGAAGTGGACAGACCTACAACCCTCTGGGAGTGTCTACAGGTTGATATGTCTCTTAAAGGAAGTGGACAGACCTACAACCCTCTGGGAGTGTCTGCAGGTTGATATGTCTCTTAAAGGAAGTGGACAGACCTACAACCCTCTGGGAGTGTCTACAGGTTGATATGTCTCTGGTTTAAAGGAAGTGGACAGACCTACAACCCTCTGGGAGTGTCTACAGGTTGATATGTCTCTTAAAGGAAGTGGACAGACCTACAACCCTCTGGGAGTGTCTACAGGTTGATATGTCTCTGGTTTAAAGGAAGTGGACAGACCTACAACCCTCTGGGAGTGTCTACAGGTTGATATGTCTCTTAAAGGAAGTGGACAGACCTACAACCCTCTGGGAGTGTCTACAGGTTGATATGTCTCTTAAAGGAAGTGGACAGACCTACAACCCTCTGGGAGTGTCTACAGGTTGATATGTCTCTTAAAGGAAGTGGACAGACCTACAACCCTCTGGGAGTGTCTACAGGTTGATATGTCTCTTAAAGGAAGTGGACAGACCTACAACCCTCTGGGAGTGTCTGCAGGTTGATATGTCTCTTAAAGGAAGTGGACAGACCTACAACCCTCTGGGAGTGTCTGCAGGTTGATATGTCTCTTAAAGGAAGTGGACAGACCTACAACCCTCTGGGAGTGTCTACAGGTTGATATGTCTCTGGTTTAAAGGAAGTGGACAGACCTACAACCCTCTGGGAGTGTCTACAGGTTGATATGTCTCTTAAAGGAAGTGGACAGACCTACAACCCTCTGGGAGTGTCTACAGGTTGATATGTCTCTTAAAGGAAGTGGACAGACCTACAACCCTCTGGGAGTGTCTACAGGTTGATATGTCTCTGGTTTAAAGGAAGTGGACAGACCTACAACCCTCTGGGAGTGTCTACAGGTTGATATGTCTCTTAAAGGAAGTGGACAGACCTACAACCCTCTGGGAGTGTCTGCAGGTTGATATGTCTCTTAAAGGAAGTGGACAGACCTACAACCCTCTGGGAGTGTCTACAGGTTGATATGTCTCTTAAAGGAAGTGGACAGACCTACAACCCTCTGGGAGTGTCTGCAGGTTGATATGTCTCTTAAAGGAAGTGGACAGACCTACAACCCTCTGGGAGTGTCTACAGGTTGATATGTCTCTTAAAGGAAGTGGACAGACCTACAACCCTCTGGGAGTGTCTACAGGTTGATATGTCTCTGGTTTAAAGGAAGTGGACAGACCTACAACCCTCTGGGAGTGTCTGCAGGTTGATATGTCTCTGGTTTAAAGGAAGTGGACAGACCTACAACCCTCTGGGAGTGTCTACAGGTTGATATGTCTCTTAAAGGAAGTGGACAGACCTACAACCCTCTGGGAGTGTCTACAGGTTGATATGTCTCTTAAAGGAAGTGGACAGACCTACAACCCTCTGGGAGTGTCTGCAGGTTGATATGTCTCTTAAAGGAAGTGGACAGACCTACAACCCTCTGGGAGTGTCTACAGGTTGATATGTCTCTTAAAGGAAGTGGACAGACCTACAACCCTCTGGGAGTGTCTACAGGTTGATATGTCTCTTAAAGGAAGTGGACAGACCTACAACCCTCTGGGAGTGTCTGCAGGTTGATATGTCTCTGGTTTAAAGGAAGTGGACAGACCTACAACCCTCTGGGAGTGTCTACAGGTTGATATGTCTCTGGTTTAAAGGAAGTGGACAGACCTACAACCCTCTGGGAGTGTCTACAGGTTGATATGTCTCTTAAAGGAAGTGGACAGACCTACAACCCTCTGGGAGTGTCTACAGGTTGATATGTCTCTTAAAGGAAGTGGACAGACCTACAACCCTCTGGGAGTGTCTGCAGGTTGATATGTCTCTGGTTTAAAGGAAGTGGACAGACCTACAACCCTCTGGGAGTGTCTACAGGTTGATATGTCTCTTAAAGGAAGTGGACAGACCTACAACCCTCTGGGAGTGTCTACAGGTTGATATGTCTCTTAA